>NW_020456231.1:8154-10314 GCF_003342845.1 Nothoprocta perdicaria | reverse complement strand
GCCGGGGGGAGGGTCCGGGGGGGGCTCAGCCCCCCGCCGCGCTCCCCGCAGGCTACGACTTCGCGGCCGTGCTGCAGTGGTTCGCGCAGCGCGTGGACCTCATCGTGCTGCTCTTCGACGCGCACAAGCTGGAGATCTCGGACGAGTTCTCGGAGGCCATCGGCGCGCTGCGCGGCAACGAGGACAAGATCCGCGTGGTGCTCAACAAGGCCGACCTGGTGGAGACGCAGCAGCTCATGCGCGTCTACGGGGCGCTCATGTGGTCGCTGGGCAAGGTGTTCGGCACGCCCGAGGTGCTGCGCGTCTTCATCGGCTCCTTCTGGGCCGAGCCGCTGCTCGTGGCCGACAACCGGCGCCTCTTCGAGCTCGAGGAGCAGGATCTGTTCCGCGACATCCAGAGCCTGCCGCGCAACGCGGCGCTGCGCAAGCTCAACGACCTGGTGAAGCGGGCGCGCCTCGTGCGGGTGAGCGCACGCCCGGACGCCGGGGCCCCTCGGACGCCGGGGCCCCTCGGATGGCGGGGCCCGCCGGGCTGCCCAGGCGCGCAGCCGCCATGGCCCAGCCCCTTCCCAGGGCGCGGAGCAGAACCGGGAGCGGGTCCCGGGACCCCTGGGAACCAGAACCGGGAGTGGGTCCCAGGACCACTGGGAACCAGAACCGGGACCGGGAGCGGGTCCCGGGACCACTGGGAACCAGAACCGGGAGTGGGTCCCGGGACCACTGGGAACCAGAACCGGGAGTGGGTCCCCTGCCGCCCCGGCCGGTCCCGGGACCCCTGGGAACCAGAACCGGGAGCGGGTCCCGGGACCCCTGGGAACCAGAACTGGGAGCGGGTCCCCTCCTGTCTCTGCCGGTCCCGGGACTCCTGGGAACCAGAACCGGGAATGGGTCCCGGGACCCCTGGGAACCAGAACCGGGAGTGGGTCCCCTCCTGTCTCTGCCGGTCCCGGGACCCCTGGGAACCAGAACCGGGAATGGGTCCCCTCCTGTCTCTGCCAGTCCCGGGACCCCTGGGAACCAGAACCGGGAGTGGGTCCCCTCCTGTCTCTGCCGGTCCTGGGACCCCTGGGAACCAGAACCGGGAGCGGGTCCCGGGACCCCTGGGAACCAGAACCGGGAGCGGGTCCCCTCCTGTCTCTGCCGGTCCCGGGACCCCTGGGAACCAGAACCAGGAGCGGGTCCTCTCCCATGGACAGATCCAGGACCCCCTCGCGACTCCGGTTCCTATGACCCCCATCAGGCACCAGCAGAGCCCGGACGCCTGGGCCCCGCAGCCAAGGCGGGGATGGGGGGCAGGACGCCTGGGCCCCTCACAGGGATGGGGGGGGTGTCCAACAATACCCCCATCCCGGCCGCATCCTGGCCTGGTTTCCTCGTTAGCGGAGCTTTCCGCCCCCTCGTTAGCGGAGCAATTAACGGCGGGTCCTGGGAGGGGGGGTGAGCCCCTCACCGCGGCGTAGGGCCGGCCCGGCGGAAGCGGCCGCGTTTCCCAGCGCCGTTTTCCCTCCTTATCTCTTCCGGCCACCTGCTTCGGGCGCCCGGGGTTTCCTCCCGCCCGGAGCCGCCCGGAGCCGGGATTTTCCAGGACGGGGGCCAAGGCGGCTCCCGCGCGCGGGGATGGGGATTCGGCTCCATCCCATAGGAACCACCGTGGGAGGGAGCGAGCTTTGCCCACCATGACCCCCGGGTGCTCCCCAAAACCCCTCAACCCCCCCCAAAAAAACCCATCCAAAAACCCCACCCCGGCATCCGCGCGTTGGGGGGGCGCCCGGACGCCGGGGCCCCGCTGACGGCGCGCGCCGCAGGTGCACGCGCACATCATGGGGCTGCTGAAGAAGGAGATGCCGGCCGTGTTCGGCAAGGGCAGCAAGAAGAAGCAGCTCATCGCCAAGCTGCCGCTGCTCTTCGCCCGCATCCAGCTGGAGCAGCACATCCCGCCCGGAGACTTCCCGGACTGCGCCCGCATGCAGGTGCGCCGGGAGTCCCGCTCGCCGCGCCCCCAAAACGCGCGCTGCGCCCCCAAAACGCGCCTGCTGCAGCCACAAAACGCGCCTTGCGCCCACACAGTGCGCTTCCTGCGCCCAGAAATCCTGCTTTGCATCCGGAAAAGCTGCTTTGCGCTTGGAAAACGCTCTTCCTGCACCTGGAAAATTCGCTTTG
>NW_020456231.1:3947-5584 GCF_003342845.1 Nothoprocta perdicaria | reverse complement strand
CACAAGGGCTCGGCCGAGTGACGGGGGCGGGCGGCGAGCGCGGCGCGTGGGCGGCGCGTGGGCGGCGCGTGTCCCCTGCGTGTCCCCGCGTGTCCCCGTGTGTCCCCTGCGTGTCCCCGTGTGTCCCCGTGTGTCCCCTGTATGTTCCCTGCGTGTCCCCTGCATGTCCCCGCGTGTCCCCGTGTGTCCCCGTGTGTTCCCTGTGTGTCCCCGTGTGTCCCCGTGTGTCCTCTGTGTGTCCCCGTGTGTCCCCGTGTGTCCCCGCGTGTCCCCTGGGTGTCCCCTGCGTGTCCCCGTGTGTCCCCTGCGTGTCCCCTGTATGTTCCCTGCGTGTCCCCGCGTGTCCCCTGCGTGTCCCCGTGTGTCCTCTGTGTGTCCCCTGTATGTCCCCTGCGTGTCCCCTGCATGTCCCCTGTATGTCCCCTGAGTGTCCCCGTGTGTCCCCGTGTGTCCCCTGTGTGTCCCCTGCATGTCCTCTGTGTGTCCCCTGTATGTCCCCTGCGTGTCCCTGTGTGTTCCCCGTTTGTCCCCTGCGTGTCCCCTGCGTGTCCCCTGCATGTCCCCGTGTGTCCCCGCGTGTCCCCTGTACGTTCCCTGTGTGTCCCCTGCGTGTCCCCTGCATGTCCTCTGTGTGTCCCCTGTATGTCCCCTGCGTGTCCCCTACGTGTCCCCGTGTGTCCCCGTGTGTCCTCTGTGTGTCCCCCGTGTGTCCCCCGTGTGTCCCCTGCGTGTCCCCTGCGTGTCCCCGCGTGTCCTCTGTGTGTCCCTGCGTGTCCCCTGCGTGTCCCCGTGTGTCCCCTGAGTGTCCCCGTGTGTCCCCTGCGTGTCCCCTGTATGTTCCCTGCGTGTCCCCGTGTGTCCCCGTGTGTCCCCTGCATGTCCCCGTGTGTCCTCTGTGTGTCCCCTGCGTGTCCCCTGCACGTCCCCGCGTGTCCCCGCGTGTCCCCTGGGTGTCCCCGTGTGTCCCCTGCGTGTCCCCTGCATGTCCTCTGTGTCCCCTGTATGTCCCCTGCGTGTCCCCTGCGTGTCCCCTGTGTGTTCCCTGCGTGTCCCCTGGGTGTCCTCTGTATGTGCCCCGCGTGTCCCCTGCGTGTCCCCATGTGTCCCCGTGTGTCCTCTGTGTGTCCCCTGTATGTCCCCTGCGTGTCCCCTGCGTGTCCCCGTGTGTTCCCCGTTTGTCCCCTGCGTGTCCCCTGCATGTCCTCTGTGTGTCCCCTGCGTGTCCCCCGCGTGTCCCCTGCATGTCCCCGTTTGTCCCCTGTGTGTCCCCTGCGTGTCCCCTGCGTGTCCTCCGTGTGTCCCCGTGTGTCCCCGTGTGTCCTCTGTATGTTCCCTGCGTGTCCTCCATGTGTCCCCTGTGTGTCCCCTGCGTGTCCTCCGTGTGTTCCCTGTGTGTCCCCGTGTGTCCTCTGTGTGTTTGCTGCGTGTCCCGTGTGTCCCCTGCGTGTCCACCCCATGTGTCCTTCATGTGCCCTCTGCGTGTCCCCCCCGTGTCCCCCCCGTGTCCCCTCCGTGTCCACCCTGTGTCCACCCCGTGTCCCCTGCATGTCCCCCGCGTGTCCCCTGCGTGTCCCCTGTGTCCTCCTGTGTCCCCTGCGTGTCCCCTGTGTGTCCACCCCGTGTCCCTAGTGTGTCCC
>NW_020456231.1:0-1444 GCF_003342845.1 Nothoprocta perdicaria | reverse complement strand
CAGCTCCCCTGGGCGCCCGGGAGCAGCCGCTGCGGATCGAGCTGCTCCTGCAGCCCCAGTCGCAGGTGCCGCCGCCCAAGGAGTGAGTGTCCCGGCGGGAAGGGGCCGGGAATCCTGCCGGGATCGGCCTCGGGAAGGGGCCGGGATCGGCCTCGGAAGGGGAGCGGGAATCCCGCCGGGATCGGCCTCGGAAAAGGGATGGGATCGGCCTGGGGAAGGGGCTGGGATCGGTCTCGGAAGGGAAGCAGGATTGGCCTCGGGAAGGGGGTGGGATCGGCCTCAGGAAGGGGGCGGGAATCCCTTCGGGATGGGCCTCGGGAAGGGGCTGGGATCAACCTCGGAAAAGGGATGGGATCAGCCTTGGGAATGGAGTGGGATTGGCCTCGGGAAGGGGGCGGGATCAGCCTCGGAAAAGGGACGGGATCAGCCTTGGGAATGGAGTGGAATCGGCCTGGGGAATGGAGCGGGATCAGCCTCGGGATGGGGCCGGGATTGGCCTCGGGAAGGAGGCGGGAATCCCGCCGGGATGGGCGGGAATCCCACTGGGATCCGCCTTGGGAAGGGGGCTCCGGCTTCCCGCCATGACCCCCCCTCCCCGCCCGCAGCATCCTGGCGCACCAGATTCCCCACGGGAAGCGGCAGCGGCGGGAGCGGGAGCGGCGGGAGCGGGGGGTGCTGCCGCGGCGGGAGCAGCGGCTCCGCGAGCGGCTCCGCCGGGAGCCTCCGGAGCCGCCGCGGCCCCACGGCACCGAACCGGGACGCCTGGACCCGCTGCGGGCCTTCTACGACATCTGGGCGGCCGACAGTAAGGAACAGCGGTGGGGGGGACCGGGAACGCGGCCGGGATGGGCGGGAATCGCGGCGGGATGGGCGGGAATCGCGGCGGGATGCGGGATCCCGCTCCGCTCTCCCGCAGACCCCCTGGATCGGCCGCTGGCCGGGCAGGACGCCTGGTTCCTGGAGCAGACCAAGAAGCAGAGGGTCAAGGTGAGCGCGGAGCCGCATTCCAGAGGGCGGGACACGGAGCCGCGTTCCGGAGCGCGGGACACGGCGCCGAGCCGCCATCCCTCCCTTCCCAGCGCCCGGAGAGGCTGCGGAAAAAGCCCTTGGAAGCGCCGGCCGTGGAGGTGATCGCCGCCGGCGGCTCCTACAATCCCGCCTTCGAGGAGCACCAGGTGGGAGCCGGGATGGCGGGAACGCCGGGAATGCCGGGAACGCCGGGCTGAGCGGCTCGGGCGCCGCCGCAGGCGCTGCTGCTCCGGGCGCACGAGGCGGAGCTGCGGAAGCGGAGAGCCGAGGAGCGGCTGGAGAAGCAGCTGAGCATCCCGGCCGGCACCGCGGCCCCCACGGCGGTGAGAGCCCCGCGGAGCCGGGAGCTTCCCGCTGCTCCGGTCGCGTCGCGCTCCCTGCGGAGCCGGGAGCTTCCCGCTGCTCCGGTCGCGTC
>NW_020456230.1:9726-11088 GCF_003342845.1 Nothoprocta perdicaria | reverse complement strand
AAAAAAGAAAAACAGGTAAGATAGAGCCAAGTTTCTTTCTTTCCTTTCATTTTACTTATTTATTTATTTCTTCCTTCCAGGGCTGGATGTTTTTCTGGAGTCCCGGCCGCTCTACAAGTCAACGATCGAAGCCGACGAAGCAGCAGGTGGGTGCCCTGAACTCTCCTGCCCCTCAGAATAGGGGTGCCCCTGAGCCCCCAATGTCTGGGTGTCCCCAGATCTCTTCACTCCCAGTACTGGGGTGCCCCACAGCTCTCCCAGAACTCCCCAGCATTGGGGTGTCCCCCTCTCCATGCACCCCTTAGACTGAGGTGCCTCAGACTCCCCCCAAATTGGGGCTGCCTCAACCCCCGCTCTGGGGCTGCCTCCACCTCTGCCAGAGCCCTCCCAGTACTGGAGTGTCCCAAACAGCCCCCAGCATTCTCTAGTGCCAATATTGAGTGTCCCCAAGCTCTCCCAGACACGCCAGGCATTGGGGTGAATCCACCTGCCCCAAACTCCCTTCACCGCAGGTGTTGGGGTGCCCCAGCTACTTCCACGGCCAATAGTGAGGTGCCCCAACGTCTCCCAGACCCTTCCCTGTAGTGCAGGTGGCCAGAGCTGCCTTCAATCCAAATAGTGGGGTGCCCCAGATCCCCCGAACATTGGGGTAGCCTTTACCCCCAGGACTGGGTTCCCCAGGAATCCCCCAGTCTTGGGGATGCCCCCAGGTGCCGTAACTCAAGTCTTGGGGTGCCCTGAATCCTCTGCGAAGGGGTGAGTGAATCACCCTGAGAAGGTTGAGGAGGAATTTGGGGTCCCCAGGGTGGGATTTGGGGTTCCTGAGTGAATGGTGCATTTGGAGTGTGCGAGAAAGGGGGGAGAGGGGGTTCCCAGGAGGRCCTGGGGTCCGTGTGGGGGAGGCAAGAAGGGATGTGATGGGGCTGGAGGGTGTCGCATCTCATGGCAGGGGCATCTCAGGCCCCTACAAGTCCTGCCTAGTGTCCTCCTTGTCCCCACAGGTGCCCGTGCTGGGCAGAGGCGACGCGGGAGCAGAAGAAGCCGCTGGTGGCCACAGTGGCTGCCGTGAAGCTGCAGGCCGTGCCCTGGGACGTCCTCAGCCACATCCAGCACTAGTGAGTGTCACCGCTGGCTCCCCAAGGTTGTGCCAGGTGTCCTTGGTGGTGCAAATGTCTATTGTATGGCAAGGCAGGGGTGCCCATGTGGTGCCCATGTGACTGTTGGGGTGCTCATGGTCCCCAGGTGTGCCCCATGCCATGTTTTAGGTGCAAATGGTCTCCACAACCCTGCCAGGTGCCCCCCACCCACCCAACATGCCCCAGTGGTCCATGGGAATCCCAGTGGGTAACCCCTCCAACCCCA
>NW_020456230.1:5693-9424 GCF_003342845.1 Nothoprocta perdicaria | reverse complement strand
GTCCTGATTCCTGCCCTCCTTGTCCCCACAGGTGCCCGTGCCGGGCAGAGGCGACGCAGGTGGAGGAGGAGGTGGTGGAGGGTACCAGGGCCAGCACAGCCCCTGCTGCCCTGTTTGCTGCAGCGGCGGCTGCTGCTGGGCCCCGCAGTGCCCAGTGGCTGGGCTGTCTGCGCTGCGTGCTCGTGCTGCAGGTGCGACCCCTTGGTTGGGGACACTGCAAGGACGTGGGGGGACACGAGGGCTCATGGGCTGCAGGATATTGGGTGGACACATGGAACATGAGGGCCATGGGTTGGGTGTCAGGGATATTTGGCACGAAGAACATAGAAGATTAGGCGTCGGGGGGAACAGGGCGTCAGCTGTGTTGTGACCAGCCAGAACATGAGGGACATACGGGGCACTGCGGAAACAGGCCGTTAGGGACACAGCGGACATTGAGGGAACAGAGGGTCCTGGGGCCACACGGAATTTAAGAGGACATGTGGGGCACTGATCATAGACAAAGGAAATCAAGAGACATCAGGGGACATATGGAGCTTTGGGATGACCTCGGGGGACAAGGGATGTGAGGGACACACACAACTGAGCTGCAAGGGAAAGGGGAGAGCCTAGAGATGCAGGATGTCACAGCAGGGATGGGGGCATCGAGACAGTGACAAGACAAGAGAGGAACAGACCAAGTTTCCCCTGTCCGTGCCATGGACATTATCGTGGTCCCTGGGGTGGTGACACCGGAGTGGGCACAGTGTGGGGACAGCCTGGGCTGGGAGCCCCCAGCGCTGGTGTCAGGTTGTCCTCGTTCCCCTGGGTGCCCCCGTGGGCGCTGAGCTGCGTGTGACCACCACAGGCTTGGCGCAAGGTGCTCTGTGAGCATTTCCTGCAGCAGCTGTGGGTGTGAGAGACAGCCCTTGGCGAGAGCATCGTGGTGGAGATGGCCAAGCGGCAGGGCCAGGTGAGTGTGGGGCAGCCGTGGGTCCTGCTGGGAGCGGGGGGACGCGGGGAGCCTGTCGGGCACGTGCTGAGCCCTGTGCACAAGCAGCCCTGTGTGTGCCCAGTGTGTTGGGGAGCTGCTGCAGGAGCAGAAGAAGCCGCTGGTGGCCGCAGTGGCTGCAGTGAAGCTGCAGGCCGTGCCCTGGGACGTCCTCACCGTCATCCAGCACTAGTGAGTGTCACCGGTGGCTCCCCAAGGTCATGCCAGGTGTCCTTGGTGGTGCAAATGTCTGTTGTATAGCAAGCCAGGAGTGCCCATGTCATGTCCATGTCATTGTTGGTATTTTCGTGGTCCCCAGGTGTGCCCCATGCCATGTTTTGGGTGCCCATGGTCTCCACAACCCCGCCAGGTGCCCCACACCCACCCAAAATGCTCTACTGGTCCATTAAAACCCCAGTGGGTACCCCTGCCAACCCAATAGGCCCCAGCACACAGTGGGAGCCACTATGGGGACTCAATCACAACACACCACAATGTGGTGAAGCAAGTGCTGGGTTCCCCTGCCCCCCTGCAGTGCCCCCAAGCAGGACCCCGAGCATCCCCCTGCATGTCCTGATTCCTGCCCTCCTTGTCCCCACAGGTGCCCGTGCCGGGCAGAGGCGACGCAGGCGGAGGAGGAGGTGGTGGAGGGTACCAGGGCCAGCACAGCCCCTGCTGCCCTGTTTGCTGCAGCGGCGGCTGCTGCTGGACCCCGCAGTGCCGAGGGGCTGGGCTGTCTGTGCTGCGTCCTCCTGCTGCAGGTGCCAGCCCTTGGTCGGGGACAGTGCAGGGCTGTGGGGGGACACGAGGCCTCGTGGGCCACGGGATGTTGGGTGGACACATGGGGCATGAGGGACTCACGGGAGATTGGGAGCACATGGGAGCAGGGACACAGAGGGCATTGGGACACATGGAGCATTGGGGAGACATGGGGCGTTTTGGACATATGTGGTATGAGGAATGCAGGACATTTTGAATACAGCAGGACTTGAAGGGGGGAAGAGTATAGAAGCCTTGCAAGACTTTGGGGACAAATGAGGCATTGGAGAAACATGGGAAATGGATGGAGACGTAGGGGATGAGGGAAGATGCAGGGCATGGGAGGCCAAAGAGGACCTGGGAAGGCAAAGGGAACAGGACATCAGGGCACCTGTGAGGCGTAAGGGAGACAGGACAGGCATTTTCTCACTACAGCCTTCACAGGGGTGCAGATGTTTTCCAGGAGATATGTGCACCGAGAGCAGCAGGAATTTCCCTTTTTCAAGTTCTCCTCTTCATTCCCATGCTGTCCTTGCACGTTCTAACCTGCCTACACAGCTTAGGAGTTGTCATCCCCTTGTGGTGGTGTTACCTAAGTGAAGCAGGACAAGGCAACGGGCAGCCTTTTGCCACACCTGGCCTCCAGAATAATATATCTCTAATAAAAGCAATCTCCTCTGTCAAATACCTCCATTTTGGCCTTTCTTTTGAGGTTGGGCTCAACAACACACCAATACGCCCAAGGGATTGCAGCATGAAAGGGCCGGCTGCTCTGCCTGTGCCCTCTGTGGCTCCAGGGGAGGAGCTGAGAGTCCCAGTGGGATCTTTCAGGGAGCTCGGGCTACTTTTGGGGTTCATGTCCCTGGGAGCACAGCCAGTGGAAATGCAGAATGGTCCCTGAATTGCACTCTCTGGCAGAACCAGTCAAGAGCTCAGACAGGTGCCAGCCGTGGCAGTGGGGAGCAGCCCTGTTAGGCTGGCTCTGCTTCCCAGTCCAGCCCCCAAGGCCAGGCTGGAGTCAGGAGTCCCCCATGGCCGCATGGCCCCACAGCCCCATTCCTCTTTATCTGCAGATTCTTGAACAACAACGGGCACGGAGAGGAAAAGCCTCTGAGGGTTTTAGTAGAAGCTGACGATGGCTGTTGCTGAGCGGGGCTCGTGTTTCACCCATGCCGCCCCTGGCGCAAATGTGGTGCTGGTTGCCCATTAGAGCAGGAGGATTCGAGCGTGTGCCGCTGGCTGTGCATGGAAAAGTTCCATGTGTGAAATAGGTCACTAGGATGGCAAGTTGTGTCTATTTTGGAGCAATCAAGGTGGTAAAGAAGCCAGAGTGTGTGTCTGCTTTCAACTCAAGGTGCTTGTGTGATCTCTCCTTTCCAATCAAGATGCTCGTGTGGTCTCTCCTTTCCAAGAAAGAGAGTGGTGGTGTTGTCTTTTATTAAAGTCCACGCTGTCCATGTTTGAAGGACTAGGGCTTAGGGCTAACAGGCTAGCGAGGGCTTCAGGCTAAAGAGCTAGGACTTAGTGCTAAGGCTAAAGGGCTAAAGGGCCGGGGCTGAAGGGTTAAATGCATTAGGGCCAAAAGACTGGGGCTCTAGGGCTTACGGCTAAAGTGTAAACGCCCAAAGACTTGTTCTGAGGGGCAAAAGGCTAAACAGCTAGAGTTACAAGGCTAGGATTAAAGGGCCAGTATAAAAGGGCTAGGATTCAAGGTTTTGGCATATGCCTCGGGACTAAAGGGGCAGTAGGGCTAAAGGGTTTAGTGCTTAAGGGCTTAAGGCTAAAGGACTGTATCCCGCTGTTGCTTTGCATGTTGCTGCCAGCCATAAGGAAATGGAGGAGAAGAAGATTTGCCTACGCAAGATTCTAAGCATCCATCCCAATTCCTTCAAGTCCCTTCTGATTGCCCTCGGGCTCGCTATTACCACTTGCTCTCCTAGCACGTGTAGBGAGAGGAATGGGGAGTTCCTCTCCTAGTCTCTGAGGAAATATTCGAGGGAAG
>NW_020456230.1:2358-4570 GCF_003342845.1 Nothoprocta perdicaria | reverse complement strand
GAAGGGCTGGCATCTCTGCCTGCACTTAGGCGAGATCCTGGCTCCAGAAAGGATTTCTCAAGCAGACTCGTGAGAGGAATGGAGGCTCTGGCCTGCATGGATGCTCTCTGGGAAGACACAGAGCAGTAAGTTAAAACCTTTGTTGTGATGAGCTGTAGAAGAAGACACGCAGGGAATAATTATCTGGAAAACCCTGAGAGACTGAAAACTGCCCCGCAGTGGGGCTGGGGCTTATTCCCCTTTGGGTCTCCCTTTGGGCCACCTGTGAAGGGAAGTCCTCGAGGGAGCTTTATGCTTTCCCTCCCCTGGCCCTGGTGTGTGAAATCTTGGCGCTCCGCACACACACCTGCCCTGGGGAGGCTTTTTGTGCCCGARCCTGCCTGGAGACAACACGCAGCAAACTCGAACAATGATACAGGAATATATATTCCAAAAACAATAAAAATAAAAATAGAATCAAGGCTAACAACAAAATAAACAACAATAACAGTAAAAACAGCAATATGAATAACAACATAAAAAATACCAAAAACAAATACATTATAGTGTAAAACTCTCTACAGATTAATTGCTATCATAGTCTATGGACGGAGTCTTCGAGCCTGGCGCTTCCTGGAGCCTGGGCGAAGGGGAGCTTGGCCTGCAAGGGAAAAGGAGGCGTTAGCAGGGACGAGGAGCGGAGAGTTGGAGCAAGTTGCACCAGATAGCCCTGCACAGGCTGGAGAGATGGGCCCCGAGGGAGCTCCTGAAGGCGAGTGCCCATCCAGGATGGGATGGGTGCGTGGGATGACTCGCTGGGTCCATGAGGGGAGGACCTCACCCACACATGGCCCTTCTGGAGTATCGGAGATTGCTTGGTGGGGATACGGAGAGCTGCTGGGCTACTGCTTGGAGAGTCATGGAACCACTGGAGCGACTCTAGCACCTTGCTTATCAGACACAGTCCCTAGCAGTGACACAGGATCGAGGATACGTTGACTGTATCACTAGCAGTGTTCCATTGTACAAGGCCAGGCATTGGCCTCTGCCGCCAGGCTCATCCGGGTGAAAGGGGAGGCCACACATGAACCCCCTTCCTCACGCTGCCCCCCGGTCCCTGGTACAGGGCTCTTCCCCCCATATCCTGTTGGAACATCCCAGGGGGGCAGTTATCGCCACGGGAACATGCATGCTTCCCAAGGCTCCGTGTCACAGAGGCTCCACGGCTGCCAAAGGAGCAGCCGGGGCAGGTGAGGAGCAGCACCGCGCAGCACCAGGGGCCACCGCTGGTGCCCACAAGAGGCAGGGGAGCTGCGGGGCTCCAGGGCAGCCTGCGCGATGCCTCCCAGGGGAGGCCCCAAACCCCCCGGGCGCCACTTGGTGCTCACACCACTCACATGGCCCTTTGCTCTCCTCCACTTGGCGCTGGGCTCCCCACCTGCCAAATTTGCTGCTGAGGGAAGGAGGCTGCTGTGGGCAGGCCGAGCACTGCCTGCTCCGTGCCCCACAGCTCCCGTGCACGGAGACGCAAAGAGGGGGCCGGAACAGAGACCCCAGATCTCAGGGATGGAAATTCCAATAACTCCTTTTCTCTGGCAGAATCCGTTTTTTTAAAAAAATGATGGACAATTTGGATGTGGAAGAAACGGAGTGGGAGAGCTCCTGTTGCAGCAGACAGGTGCTGTGCGCGCAGGCAGGGGCTGCGCGGGGCGAGCGGCGCTTGGCTGTGCGAGAGCAGCCGCAGGGCTGGTGCCAGAGGTGCCAGGAGCTCTCGCAGGCCTGGCTGCTGGGGCAGAGCTGCGCCAGGGGCAGGAGCGGCCAAGGCCTCGGGGGCTGCTGCCTCAGCCTGGCGCCCTGCCTCTGGGCACCGCCTGCCCCGCGCACGCCGGGGACACGAGGCCCCGCGCACAGAGCCAGCGCTGCCACCGCCACCGGCCCCACAAGCTCTGCTGCTCTCTGCCAGGCTCCAGGCACCCTGGGCCTGCACACCTGCATGGATGAAGAGCCCATGGAGTGAGAGAGCTCCTTCTCCTCAACGGTATTATCCCTGCTGGCAGCTCTTTTCCTCCTTCCCACTGCAGGAAGAGGCTCCCTGGGACCACAGGCTCCAGATTTTGTGACGTGCCCTGCAAAAGCCTCCTTCTCTTCTGTAGGCTCCGAGCACATATAGTGGAGCTGCACTGAGCGACCCTGAGCCCATGGAGTGGCTCAGCTCTGGCAGCAGCCAGGTACA
>NW_020456230.1:0-1221 GCF_003342845.1 Nothoprocta perdicaria | reverse complement strand
CTTGTGTTTTCCTGCTTGCTCTCATGTATTAAACGAAGTCTGGAGAGAACTGTATCGCAGACCTGGGTTGTGCAAAAGGGAAAAGAGGGAATTTTTGAGGGTATCTTAGCTGATATCGGGCATGGCGTGTTAACGCAGGCCTGTCTGCACAACCCAGGCCTAGAAAAGATGTTGACTGATGACCTTGAACTGTCCTCGGCAGGAAGATCATGGGAAAATGAAACGATAAAGCCATAAGCAGAATACCTGAACCAGAATCATCAACACATAGATGGCCAGAGACCCTTAGGAAAAGGCTGCATAACAATAAGGTGCGCCTCCTGCCACGTACTGGCCCTACGTGACAGGAGACGCTGGAGCTAAAAAATAAGGTGCACCTCCTGACTTGTACTGGCCCTATGTGTCAGGACATGCCGGTAAAAATAATTGTGGATCTGAGATGGGGAGAATCTTCCGTCCATGAAGGAATGATGGGTCTCGCTGGCCATGTGGGTCAGGGAACTCAAGATGTTTCTTTTTTCTTCCCTGTCTTATTCTGTGAGTTTAGAGTGTATTTGTAATAATTCTAATAGCCATACTTGGTGTGTTACAATGCTTAGATAGTATGTTTAACTGAACTACCAAACAAATCTGGGTTGCTATAATGCCTGAGCAGATTGCACGTAGTATAATCATTCAACACGACTCATCGATCTCCTTGTGATAAAATAAAAGGGGGGAGATGGTGGGGCCCGCTCCAAGGACGGCCGTACAGTGTCTATTAGCAGGCAGGATGCCTTATTAGTAGATAACCAACTTCAAGGCCGACAGTGTACTTGTTCCATCAGCGGATCAAAAACAAAGGCAGCTGTCCGGGTGCTGCGTGACCATGAAGCTAATTGGACAGTAGCTGTGGCGCACTTGTTTTTAGGCATAAAAGGTATTGTATCCGGAACCTTCTAGGTAAACTTATAAGGGAATGGATGCCAGCCCCGAAGACAGTGGCGAGACATAGGCGAGAGGAGAGTGTGTAAAATCATGATTGGTCAGGGGTGCGGCTGAAGCTCCTACCTCCACCTCTCCAAGCTCTGCACAAGCAACACACAGCAGCTCCTAAGCAGCAGCACAGCACCCTCCGGAATACCTGGCGCTTGCCACTGCCACAAGCCTCATCACCTAGCAACTGACTGCGTCACAAAGCCTAAGTGATGCTCCTCAGCCATCTCATGCCTGCAGCGCTAG
>NW_020456229.1:8786-11055 GCF_003342845.1 Nothoprocta perdicaria | reverse complement strand
TCCAGGCTTCTTCCTTGCCTGTTCCACCTATCCCTTTGCCTTGCCGCTTTTCCCCACTCCATGCATATTCCTCACGCACCTCCCCTCTGCCTTAGCCCTGACCCATTTCTCCCMWTCMTGCTTCTTCCTCACCCACTCCACCCCTTTCTTCCATGAAAGAAGCTCCTTTCCTCATGGGGATTGGGACCGTCTCCCACAGCCTCCTCATGGGGAAGCTCTGGAAGTGCCAGGTTAGCTGAGTGGACAATGGGGTGGACTGAGGGCTGGATGGATGGCAGAGCTCTGAGGATGATGACAAATGGGGCCGAGTCTAGTTGGAGATCTTTGGCCAGTAGTGTCCCCCAGGGATCAATACTGGGCTAAGGGCTGTTCAACTTGTTTATCAATGACTTGCATTGGGACACAGAGTGCACGCTGAGCACGTTTGCAGATGATACCAAACTGGGTGGAGTGGCGGACACTCTGAAAGGCTGTGCGGCCATTCAGAGGGACCTGGACAGGCTGGAGAGTTGGTCAGAGAGGAAACTCATAAGGTTCAATAAGGACAAGTGCAGGGTCCTGCACCTGGGGAGGAACAACCCCAGGCACAAACACAGATTAGGACTTGACCTGCTGGAGAGCAGCCCCACAGAGAGGGACCTGGGAGTCCTGGCTGACACAAAGTTAACACCAGTTAACACCAAGTGAGACCAAGAGGAGAGTTGCCAGCAGGCAGAGGGAGGGGATCCTGCCCCTCTGCTCAGCTCTGCTGAGCCCACACCTGCAGRCTGGGGAGCAGCTCTGGGCTCCTCAGTCCCACAGGGATGTGGAACCTCTAGACAGCATCCAGCACTCCATGCATATTCCTCACCTACCTCCCCTCTGCCTTTGCCCTAACCCGTTTCTCCCCTTCATGCTTTTTCCTCACCCGCTCCACCTCTTCCTTTCATGAAGGAAGCTCCTTTCATCATGTGGATTGTGACCATCTTCCRTAAACTCCTCATGGGGAAACTCAGGAAGTATGGACTGGACAGATGGACAGTGAGATAGACKGAGAACTGGCTGGATTGCAGAGCTCAGATGATAAATGAGGCTGACTCTGGCTGGAGGCCTGTGGCCAGTGGTGTCCCCCAGGGTCAGTACTGGGTCCAGGGCTGTTCAACTTGTTCATCAATGATTTGGACGAGGGCACAGGGTGCACCCTGAGCAAGTTTGTAGATGATACTAAACTGTGTGGAGCGGCCGACACTCCAGAGGGCTGTGCTGCCATTCAGAGGGACCTGGACAGGCTGGAGAGTTGGGCAGAGGGGAACCCCATGACGTTCAAGAAGGCCAAGTGCAAGGTCCTGAACCCGGTCAGGAATAACACCAGGTACCAGCACAGATTAGATTCATAGAATTATAGAATCCTTATGGTTGGAAGGGACCTCTAGAGATCCTCTAGTCCTTCCCACCTGCTCTAGCAGAGTCACCTAGACATGTGGCAGAGGGTGGCATCCAAGTAGGTTTTGAAGATCTGCGGAAAAGGAAACTTCATAACCTCTCTGGTCAGACCTCTTAGAGAGACTCTCTGAGACCAACCTCTCTTGGCAACCTGTTCCAGTGCTCTGTCACCCTCACTGTTAAGAATGTTTTCCTTAAGTTCCTGCAGAACTTTTGGTGCCTCAGTTTGTGACTGGTTCCTCTAGTTCTATCAGTGCCACCACTGAAAAGAGGCCTGCCCCATCCTCCTCCCTCTCTCTCTTCAGGTAGTATACACTCTTATCAGATSCCCCCTCAGCCTTCTTTTCTTCAGACTGAACAGGCCCATCGCTCTCAGCCTTAAACGGGAACTCCTAACATCAGCTGAGGGTCATGCTCCGCAAGCAGGCTACACAGCCCCTTACCAAATGCCACAGAGCAAAGGTGAACTCCTAAAAAAAAAAAAAAAAAAAAAAAAAAAAAAAGTGCACGTGCATGTACATGCTTTCTATTCACATCACTTTTTGAGAAAGCTCACAGTAATATCAAAAAAATATAATTAAATCCAACTCTTTTTAGAGATCTGCCCTCCACTGATTTGGCTGCATGCCATGTAGCACCGCACAGACTCTTGCATCTGTATTTACTGTGCCACAACAAATACAGCCTTCTGGTAAGCTGTAAGATGCCCAATAAATGTGTATTTTAAAATATCAGTGACAGTTACTTCATGGTGAAGAAGTTCTTCATTTACACATACATTTCAGCTCTCAGAAAATGCACAGCAATGGAAGACTGCCTTGACTTTCTCTTGCAATTCTGTGAAATC
>NW_020456229.1:5122-7381 GCF_003342845.1 Nothoprocta perdicaria | reverse complement strand
GTTAATCATTTAGAATTAGGGATACATTTTAGATTCAGACACACCATTTAGGATTAGGGGTGCTATTAGTGTTAAGGTAACGTTAGGGTGAAGTATAGGGTTTGGGCTGGGGTTAGCAGGTAGCAGTAGTGCTAGGGTTAAGGAATAAGGTTTCCCATTAGGGCATGGTTTGGGTTGGTGTTAGACATGACATTTAGGGTTAGACATAAAATTGGAAAAGGGTAGGATTAGACATGYATTTAGGGTTAGGGTTAATTTAGGCTGAGGRTTATACATTCAGGGTAAGGGCCTAGGTTAGGGTTTATGCATCAGGTTACTTATGGATTACCTTAGTCTTAGGCTTAAGGTTAGGTTAGGGTCGGAGTTTAGGGTTCGTGTTAGGGGTCAATCTTAGAGTTATGGCTAGAGATAGGATTATATGCCAGGGATTACAGTTAGGGTTTAGGGTTACATTTAAATTTAGGTAGGGCTTATTGTTCTGCAAATTCTTGCAGAAAGCTCCAAGCAGGAACCTTGCCCATCATCTCTGGTCACACACATGTCAGTCTCTGGGTCACATAATCTATGGATGAATGAATGAGACCTCTCAAAATCTGCCCCACTTTCCAGTCACGATTAYTCTTAGGCAGGTTAATGAAAAACAGACAGAAAGAYAGAACGACAGACAGAACGAATAAAAGCCCATGCTTTTGGGGCTTTTGGAAGACAGAGACCTGTCTTCCAAAGCACTGAACTGTGGCCTACATTGTCTGGAGTCTCTTTCTACAGCCACTTCTAACAACTTTCCTGTTCTCCCATTACATAAGCACTGATTTGGCTACCTGCACTCTTGCCTCACTGTTTATTATTCCTCACTAAATAAAGACTTCTGGAAAGCACCAAGTTGCCCAATAGATGTGTATTTTAAAACACCGTTATCAAATATTTGAGGGGAAAGAATTCTTCATTTATGCATATATTTGAAATCTCAGAAATTGCACATCTATGGAAAGCTGACTTGACATTCTCTTGCAATTCTGCRAARYAGTGATTCAGGAAGGACTACGTAGACCTCACAATTAAAAGCAAAGGAGCATTCCTAGTCTTAAAAATAARCAGACAATATCGRCCACCAGAGGGTGCCTCAGAATAGGTTTGTTCTTCCATTTCCAACTCGCATGGCAAATGCTAAGGAAAAAATAGTCATCAAAATCCAAGGAGGTCTGTGCCTTTGTGGAAGTAAGAGTCTTATCTCTCCTTTTTTTGAAATACAAAACACAGCTTAGATGTTTTTAATTGCATACCTAGGATGTAAATATGTGCCTTTTCCTCGCGCCATTACGGGCTTAAACCAAAGAAAGCCAAAATTCACTAAATTTGCCGCCAGCAAGCTATGGARGAAAGATGGTGGTGAGCTTCCAGGGACAGRACAAACAGAGATGTTGTTTGGCAGTAAAGCAGGAGTTCCCTTCCCTGCCAAATCTATTTCTTAATTTGGAAYCTGCTAACTCAATCTCYYGAATTATATATCCAGTTATATATTTATAAACTGACTAAAGAATCTAGCAAAGCAATTTATATTTCATTTATAAGGAAGCTTGACAAAACCTTTTTATTTAGTTGAAATACTTAAATACTCTTGAGTTTGATTGTAAAACAGGAATTATTAAAATATCATTACTAATTAAGGCACTCGGACTAAAGAAGTGCCGTTTACATCGGAGCAAAAAGAACTAACACAAACAGCTAGCGAGCTGTGGTGTTCTTACTCCTATACAGGGGCGACATTGCCTTCTTTTTTCTGTAACACAGCTTAAAATAAACTCTGAAAAGGAAAAACACAGCAAAGGTTCAGATAGTGTCCATGACCATAAATGTAGGAGATTTCTACACAAGAAGATTARAAGACWTTCTAGACATCAAGACATACATTATCACTCTGAAGTCACAAGGACAAATAGTTTCTTCACTGCAGTATTTTAATGCCCTTTCTTACTTGGCAAGTTCCTGTAGGGTTGTTAAAAGGTCATAACTACTTCTGCAGTCTCTGGCTCTAGGGGAAGACATCAAGGTTTGTATATCCTTAAACAGGAGGCCGTGACCTTTAGCATGCTTGTTTSTAATCTTGAGAACATTGTGCCATCTGTTGCCAAATTTTACACATTTGAAGAAAAACTTTTCCAGTAAAAATGCCAGGTGCAACAAAGTCTCCCTCTCTCCCAGAGGGAGACCTCCTGGAGAGCAGCTCCACAGGGAGGGACCTGGGAGTCCTGGTTGACA
>NW_020456229.1:0-4662 GCF_003342845.1 Nothoprocta perdicaria | reverse complement strand
CAGGGAGGCAGCAGCCTGCCCTCAGCTCAGCTGCCTCCAAGCACCTTCCTCCTGCTGCTTTAGTCCTCCTTGCCAGCACAGCTGCTGCTTTCCTCTTCTCCAGGGGGATCCTTGGTCCCCACCACACCCTGCTGATGCCCTATGGCCTCCAGACACAGCAGCTTCCTCCACATCCCTTCCCCAGGCAGGAACCACTGCTGCCCTATCAGCTCCTCCCACAAGAGACACCTCACAGCCAATGCCCTCGCCTCCCTGCCTGCTGCCGGCCAATCAGGGACCCAGAAAGACATGACATCACTGCCCCGTCACAGCCAGGGCTCTGTCCCCGCCCCCTCACACAGCAATGGCCTCCCCAGAACTTCCCCAGGCGGGAGCCCAGTCCTGGCCCAGCAGCTGCTCAGCACAGAGGAGCTCAACAGCCCCGAGCCCGGCAGGGACCTGGTGCTGGCCTATCAGGTGCTGTGGGAGCAATGACGTCACAGTCACTAGGCAGACCCAGCTCTGCTGCTGCCCAATCAGCTCTGCCCTCAGGAGGGACCTCACAAGCAGTGGCCACACCCTCTCCCTGCATCTAGCCTATCAGGAACTATGGCAGAAGTGATGTCATCAAGCGCAGCACAGCCATTGGCTGTCATCTCTCAGCTACCATGGCAACGCTGCGGCCTCCTGCCCTGCCGGCAGCTCYGCCCTCCCCTGCCGCAGGCGGCGCCATCTTGTGGGTGTCTCGTGGGGCGTCGCGGGCCCTGGGGGCAGAAGGGCCCTGTGTGTGGGGACAGATCGGGGCGCGGGGCGGGTTGGCTGCCAGTGTGTCCTGGGGCCTCCTGTGCCCATGGGAAAAGGAGGGTCTGCACCCACGTCAGCAGGGAGACTTCCCCATGATAATGGGGCACATCCCCGTGTGTCCCTTTGGGCTCAGTGGATCCCTGCCGTGGAGATGGCAGCACCAGGGGGAGAGCAGAGAGATACCCCCATCCCCTGAAAGCCGTCAGCTCCCATCAGGGATGGGATCTTCCCAAACTGCTGCTCCTCCTCTTGGACCTTAAGTGCTCCTTGTGCTTTTCCGTGTACTTTTCCCCAGCACCTTGGAGCCGTCCTGGCTCCCTGGCTCTCTCAGGGGCTGCACAGCAGAGCCTGGAATGCGGTGCAATGCCGCAGGATCCGCATTTGGAGTCAAGCAGCAGTTTGTGAGATGAGCAGCTCCCTGCTCTGCACTGATGAAGCTGGAGAACATCCCTGCAACCCTCCTGCCTGCTCTTCCTCCTCTCTGCAGAGTCCTGGGACACTCATGCATAAGGGAGACCCCATCCCCTGCAATCCTGTCCAAGGAAGCCCGCCTTGACTTATTCCTTTGAGCTGCTTATTCAGCCTCGAGCATCTTGTTTGTGGCACTGTGAGCCCTGCTCTGCACCCTGGCATCTCTGCCCTTTCTCTCCTGTCTCCTCTGTTTGTGCTCAGTCTCCTCTCTGCCCCAGGGCCATGGGAGGTCTTGGTTTAGAGAGCTCCCTTGAAGCTGTGGCAGGTTGTGGAGCTGGAGGCCTGATGGAGGAGGCGTGAGACATGGCTGTTTCCCTTGTCTTCTCCTGCTGCCAGCCCAAGGCTTCAGGAGAGTCCAGTGCTTCTGCTGTTGGTGGGTTGGATTTCTATGGAGATCCTCGAGGGCAGCTTGGGTTGCTCTGAAAGAAAATCTCTCCTCTGCAGGAAATAGTATCAAAGCTCTTTCCCTTCTTTAGTAGAGCAGCAGAGGCAGGTCTGGTATCCACAAAAGCCGCATGGGCCACATGATGGCCTAGGAGCTCTGTAGCTCTCCCATTCCCACATGTCCTGCTCAAATGGGCAGTTTCTAACCTCTCCTTTGCAGCAACTAGCTGCACATTGTCAAGCTGCAGGACTGGGAGTCCTCCTGTTCTTTTCTGTTCGCTCAGAGCCCCAGGTGCTGGTCAGCACTGCAGGCAGTTTAAAGCTTGCTCTGGCTTTGCAGGAAGGCTTTCTCTTGTGGCCAGGGAACCTCATTGGTGACATCTTGGACTTAGCCTACATTCAACGAGCATCATTAATTTCATGCTTTATTTTTGTTTCTTTGCAGTTGAGAAAAACATCCTGTGTCTACTTTCAACTAGTTCCCTAAGGAAAGCAGTTGCGAGTTGTGCAGATTAACTGTGCCCTCCATTGTCCTTCAGAGGAACAGGGAAGCTTCTAAGAGGAGTGGTGGAAGCCCCAGGTGGCTGTTTAGAGAAATGGCAGGTTGTGGAGGGGAGGGAAAAGTGTCCATGCAGGGCCTGGACTCTGGGACCTGCTCTTCCTACATGTCCAGACTGCATTGGGAGCCACACTGCGTATGTGTGGATTGGATTCACTTACTCTGAAAGTTGAATATTAGTTATAACAATAAAAGCCTTTAAAGGCAGAGTTTCTTGTGTGAAAATTACAGGAAGAGATAATGTTGGTCAGAGCTTTTTGCTTTTTAATGAGCCCCATGGTGTATTTGGTGCTGAGCCCATGAACATCAGTTCCTGACAGGAGACTGAACAAAATGTTCAGGAATTCAAAGTAAGAAGCAACCTTCAAAGTTGTGTAGAGCCTTAATGGGTCCCACTGCTAGTCATTATCAACAAAGATTCCCCAGGGGCTGATTAGAGGAGAAAACTGTAGTCGCTGCTAACAGGTAGGCAGAGGAAATGTGCAGGTGGCTCTGATGCCGCGTTAACCCTTGATGTGTTTTATGAGGCTAAATGTCCTTGCTTGGCCAGTGAGCTTCTTGGAATGGAGATCCTTCCCCAAATGTTTTCCAAGCCCTCCTGGGGAGAGTGTTTGGGTTGCGGTGTGCAATGCTCAGTGCAGGACAATGATATGACCCCTTTGAGGGTGTGGGCAAGGGAACAATGAGGCCCCAGTGTCTCCTGTGAGGTGTTGGTGGCCAGTTCACAAGGCATAGGCAAGAGGATGCCGATGTCCTTTGGAGTGTGTGGGCTTTGGCATTGTCCTCGGCTCTCCCCAGCAGAGCCCGTCCTGTGCCGGCTCCTCCCTGTGGCTGTGCTTGTGCAGCCTGTAAACGTCCAGCGTGCCACCTCACTTGGCTCTCACAAGGGATCTCTTTCGCTTCACTGATGTCTCTCCATCCTCATGGGCTGTTCCTTGTGATAGAAATCCAAGGGATGATCCTGGCCTCCTGCTAGCTGGCCTGTTGCAGCACAGCATTAGCCTTCAAGTGATATGCCCTCATTTTAATATCCAGTCTGAAATTGCGAATTTTTGGGAGATTGGGGGACTATTCCATTTTTTTTTTCATGCTGCTTCCCACTCCCAAGGAAATCTCCTGGCAGCCCCATAGTATGGGGAAGAATATGAACTTTTCCATATAAGGCCATAAGACCCCTGTCTACTCACATGAATAAGGCCAGATACCTATGGAGCTTCATTAGTAGTAGCTTGGCTATGCAGATGAGGGGAGCATTAATTCCCCTGCAAGTGGGCCTTTGTGTGAAAGCCATGATGGGAATCAATTTTGGGGACCAGATATGAAAAGTGGTGTGTCCCAAGGTGTTCGGCCAGCAAGCAGTTCTGAAAGGCCTGATTTTGCTCTTGCTTCCCTCCTGAATGTGCTAGAAACATGGTGGTTGTGCTGGACACCCCATGCAGGTGACATTGTCAAGTAGGCCTGTTGGCTTTGCATGAAACCAAGTACCTGCAGTGAATTATGCAAGGTSTTTGCAATGCCTGGATCTGCAGAAGTCTGAGCGACTGGACCTGCAGGGGGTAACAGGCAGTGAGATGTCAGATCGCCCAGAAAATTCTCCACCTGGCTGATGCTCTAGATGGACTTGGGTCTCCTCATTGCCCTGCGAGAGAAAGCAGACACAGGCACAAGTCTTTGAGCACCACGGCCCCGTCTGAAGTCCAAAGGGGTGAGTGTGCGTGTACAGCTGACTCTCTCCTCCCACCCACCCTGACTACAGTGGGAGCTTGGACAGGAGCTCCTAAGCAGAGAGTTTTGTGCCCCCCAGACACTGGGTGAAGGGAATCCTCTTGTGAGGCTGTGCAGGGTGCTGGCATTAGATGTGCTGCTGTAGTCCTCCCAATGAGGTCCTGACACCCGAGGAAATGAACTCACGCTGTTCTTGGCCCTGTGCATGTGTTCTGAGTGCTTATGAGATGGGAACAGGGAGTTGAAGAGCAGGACATGTCCACCTCTCTTAGATAACTGTCCTCTGATGAGGCCAACTGCAGTATTTCAGTCTGTCTCCAGGGCTAAAAGAGGGACCATCAGTGATCATTTTGTGGATGTGAGTGGACATTTTCCAAGGGTATTTGCCAGGGGGTACCTTTGAGTACCTTACAGGAGCCATCAGCCCTGGAGGCCTGTGATCATCTCCAGAGTGCCCAGGGGACAGAAAATGTCCCGTCTTCCTCTGGGTCCCTGCTCCAGAGCTGGTCCTGGCCCCTGGGACTGCAGGAGCCCATGGCAACCTGGCAGGTGCTGTGGAGAGACAGCTCTGCCCAGGAGCAGCTCCTCCTAAAGGAGCACCAAGACTCAGGGCACTGCCCATCTGCACTCAGCTGGGATGAGTTGCTCCTAAGTGAAGAGGAGTTGGGAAGGGGAGGACAGCTGAGAGCTCAGTGCAGGGAGAAACCTTCCAAGCTCTTGACACGGTAAGTCTGGCTGCA
>NW_020456228.1:9853-11492 GCF_003342845.1 Nothoprocta perdicaria | reverse complement strand
GTCTCTTCTTCCAATACTTCCCTGTCTCTTCTCCAAATATTTTCCTTATATTTCGCTGTCTATTCTCTCAATATTTCTTTGTCTATTCTTCCGATATTCTCCCAAAATTTCTGTCTCTTTTAGCAAGATTCTCCAAATATTTCTCTGTCTCTTCTCTTTCTCYCTCTCCCAACAGTCTCCCGATATTTCTCTGCGTATTCTCCCATTTTTTTCTAATTTTTCTCTCTCTTTTTTCCCCGATATCTCTCTTTGTATTCTCCCAATATTCTCCCAATATTTCTCTGTCTATTCTCCCAAAATTTTTCTCTCTACTCTCCCAATATTTCTCTGCCTATTCTTTCAATATTTCAGTGTCTATTCTCCGTATATTCTCCCAATATTTCTCCGTATATTCTCCCAATATTTCTCCGTATATTCTCCCAATATTTCTCCGTATATTCTCTGTACATTCTGCCAATATTTCTCTGTCCATTCTCCCAATATTCTCCCGATATTTCTCTGTCTTTTCTCCAAATATTTCTCTGTCCATTCTCTCAATATTTGTCCAGTATTGCTCTGTCTGTTCTCCCAATATTTCTCTGTCTATTCTCCCAATATTCTGGCAATATTACTCTCTCTGTTCTCCCAATATTTCTCTGTCTATTCTCCCAATATTCTCTCAATATTTCTCTGTCTATTCTCCCCATATTTCTCTGACTATTCTCCCAATATCTCACTGTATATTCTCGCAATATTTCTCTGAGTATTTTCCCAATATTGCTCTATTCCCAAATATTTCTCTATCTATTCTCCTAATAGCCTCCCAGTATTTCTTTTTCTTTTCTTCCAATATTTCCTTTCCTATTCTCCTAATGTTCTCTAATATTTCTATTTCTATTCTCCCAATATTTCCCTGTCTCTTCTCCCAATAATTTTTTTTCTATTCTCCCAATATTTCTCTGACTGTTCTCCCAATATTCTCCTAATATTTCTCTGTGTATTCCCAAAAGATTTCTTTGTCTCTACTCCCAATATTCTCCCAATATTTCTCGGTCTCTTCTCCCAGTATTTCTCTGTATATTCTCCTAATATTCTGCCAATATTTCTCTTTCTCCTATCTGAATATATCTCTGTCCCTTCTCCCAATATTTCTCTGTGTATTCTCCCGATATTTCTCTCTCTTTTCTCCTAATATTTCTACGTCTATTCTCCCAATATTTCTCTGACTATTCTCCAAATATTCCTCTGTCTATTCTCCCAATATTCTCCCGATATTTCTGTGTATTCTCCCATTTTTTTCTAATATTTCTCTCTCTTTTTTCCCAATATTTCTCTTTGCATTCTCCCAATATTCTCCCAATCTATCTCTGTGTATTCTCCCTATATTTCTCTCTGTATTCTCCCAATATTYTCCMAAAATATTYGCTTAATCKTCGCTTAATCTTCCCATAAGAATTACCTATCTATTTCCTATGTAAACCTGTTCCTCACCAGAAAATCTTCTTATTCCTGTCCTGACAAATCTGCTTTACACACCACATGATAATTCCCTTTGTTTCTCCCAGCCATTCCCTTCCTCTCTAGCTAATTCCTCTCTTTTATTCTGGGAATTGTTAGCTTTGTGCTCTCCCAATCTTGGTAACCATTTTATTCCTACTCT
>NW_020456228.1:6484-7498 GCF_003342845.1 Nothoprocta perdicaria | reverse complement strand
CAATGTTTCTCTCCTTTTCTCCCAATGTTTCTCTCCTTTTCTCCCAATGTTTCTCTCCTTTTCTCCCAATGTTTCTCTCCTTTTCTCCCAATGTTCTACCAATATTCTTCCAATATTTCTCTGTGTATTCTCCCAATATTTCTGTGTTAATTCTCCCAATATTTCTCTTGGCATTTGTGCAATTTGCGTGCAATATTCTTGCAATATTTCTCTTTTCATACTCCCAATATTTCTCTGTGTATTCTCCCAATTTTCTTCCAATCTGTCCCGGTGTATTCTCCCAATCTGTCTCTGTGTATTCTCCCAATATTCTCCTGATATTTCTCTTTGCATTCTCCCGATATTCTCCCAATATGTCTCTGTGTATTCTCTTGGCATTCTCCTTGTATTACTCTTGGCATTCTCTCTCTTTTCTCCCAATATTTCTCGGTGTATTCTCCAAATATTCTCCCAATATTTCTCTGTGTATTCTCCCAAAATTCTCCCAATATTTCTCTTTCCATTCTCCCAGTATTTCTCTTTGCTTTCTCCCRATATTCTCTGAATATTTGTGATAATGGGTTTGACTCTTCATACAATCTTTGTTGCACACCACAGAAGAATTCTCTTTGTATTTCCCCCGGCCATTCCCTTTCCCTCTAGCTAATTCCTCTCTTTTATTCTGGGAATTGTTAGCTTTGTGCTCTCCCAATCTTGGTAACAATTTTATTCCTACTCTCGCAAGAAGTCTCTTGCACGCCACATGTGAATTCTCTTTGTATTCCCTTGCTCTCCTGTGCTAACCGACTTCAAGGATGGCAGCGCACATGGTGAGGCCTAGAGCCCCTGGGAAAACAAAACGGGCAAAGGCAAGAATGCATAAAAGGGGAGCTGCCWGCTGAGCAGCTGAGCTGCCCCAAGGCATTGATCAAGATGGCCGGGGCRTCTGCCTCGCACCTCCTCACCAGCTGGAGCTTCTTCCGCCTCCTGCTGCTGCCTCTTTTTCTTGGCCTCCACGTAGAGGAACGCAAGTAG
>NW_020456228.1:3400-5439 GCF_003342845.1 Nothoprocta perdicaria | reverse complement strand
TTTGTATTCTCCCAATATTTCTCCCTTTGTATTCTCCTATATATTTCTCTTCGTACTCTCCCAGTATTCTCCCCATATCTCTCTGTGTATTCTCCCCATATCTCTCTGTGTATTCTCCCCATAATTCTACCAACATTTTTCTTTTTATTCTTCCAGTATTTCTCTTTGTATTCTCCCAACATTCTCCCAGTATTTCTCTTTGTATTCTCCCTGTATTCTTTYRATATTTCTCTTTGCAATCTCCCAGTCTTCTCCCCCTATTTCTCTTTGCATTCTCCCCCTATTTCTCTTTGTGTTCTCYTTTTGGCACTCCTTGATTTTATTYTTCCACCTATTTGTCTCTTTTTCCCCATCACAACTACCATTTCTCAGAGTGTCAATATTTTTTTTTCCGGAAATATTTTTCTCCTCTCCAAAAAAGCTCTTTGTCTCCTCTGACAAATCTCTTTTTCTYTCCTCAATGGTTCTTATGTTCTATCCACTTATTTTTCTCTTTCTTTCCTGGTATGATATTTGCTTCCTCACCCYTTAAAGTTTGTTTCTCTCGGATTCTCTTTCTATTTTTTCACGCTCCAGATTCTCTCTGTATCTGTCAGACATCCACTCCTTGTTCTCTCATCTTTCATTTCCCATTCCATCTGTCTGTCTTCATTTTCCGGCCCACAATTCTCTTTCTCATCCTCCCAATACTGTCTTTTCTCACCTGAATGTAATTACTTTTTTCTTTCATGATATATGTCTGTGTTTCCAAGTCCCTTTTTTTCTCCCTTCAAAATTCTACTACCCCCTACTAATAAGCCTTTCTCTACCCCCACTCACTTTTTCCCTTTAGTTTTTTTCCTTTCCCATCCTTTACTTTCTCGCCTCGATTATCCGTTTGTTTTTTCCATTATTCTTAATTTCTTGTCTTCCCATTGCTTTTATCTTTTTTCATCTAATAAAAAAATTTCTTACCCCAGTCTTTCCTATTTCCCCCTACTATTTTTCTGGCCCAATGGGTCTATTCTTTCCTCTCTAAACAGTTCCATTTCTTTCCTGTAACAACAGATGTTTTCCTCTTTCTTTCACAACTTCTTCTTAAGTGACAATTTTTCATTAAAATGTCTAGTAGTTGCTAGTAAAGAGAAAACAAAAGATATTTAATAACAGACCTTTTGTAGTTCACCATACAGGATAAGAAGTCCCCAGAGTCTCGGTGAGGGCCCGTTTCTCTTCCCGGGACCCTTATTTCTTCCGTAGTGTCCATCTCGCCTCGGCGAAAGAAAAGCCTCGCTTTGGCCCAACCCTACCTATTTATGCAYAATTAGCGGGCCCCTCCCTCCCCACCGCTACTCGATTGGCCGGTGGGCGGGATCAGGCCCATAAAAACCCAGGACCCGCAGGGAGGGCCTCATTGCACCGTAGCCTCTTCGGAGAGTGCTGGGGTGAGATGACTTAGGTAAACAGTTAATTATTGGGGATTGTAAGCTTTGTAGAAACAAGTATAGATGCTTTTGGAGAAGTWAGGTTTTTTATACAGTAAGGTTCCTAGAAGATATAAGATGGAGCTGAAAGGTAATAGGAGTTCCTTTTGCTCGTTCATTCATTCGTTTCCTCGAAAAGAAAACCTTAGCGCGGTCCATTCGAGGGTTCAGAGTCTCCACTTTTATGCCTCGTCATCATTACAATCTCTTTTTTATACATGGAATGGGCCAGCGATGAAGGTAAATGGAGTCTCTAGGAGAAAATCGGAGGAGAGTCCGATCTCTTCGACAACTCGTCTCGTCCCTCAACGGTGATACTGAGCCTCGTAAAGCTAAGTCGCAGGCCGAAGCTCGCGAGGATGTCTTTCTCATCCAAATTTGCTTTAACCCGAATCGCGGCGCTGTCGAGCATTTTGTACACCCAGCCCCAACGCTCTCCGTATTCTATCCACGCAGCGACATCCCAGAGTGGCCCTCGATCCACCTCTGGGTCATTCCCTGATTTATCTTTAAAACTTTTGGGGGTTTGTGTGTTTAAGCATTTGGGGTATTTTTTGTTTGATTGGTTTTTCTTTA
>NW_020456228.1:0-2610 GCF_003342845.1 Nothoprocta perdicaria | reverse complement strand
AACGTCGGTCCCGGGCATCGCCGGGAAGGCGCTCCAAATCCTCACCGCAACAGGGGTTCCCCGGCAACTGCGGATCTGGATGATAATAATGTAACTATGCCTAGTTGGTCAAGCATTTTTTTTTCTTAACTGTTGTTCTCATTCTTGTGTAGTAGCGGTTAGGTGCGTTACCTTCCTTAATCGTCTGTCGTTAAAACCCAGCGGTTAGTAAGTCTATTTCACTAGTTGTATTATTTCCTTTCTGTATTATTTAATCTTAACAGTTAACCTGACAGTTCATAAGGTTTTCCTCTGTCTGTCCARTGCCATTTGTGCACGCGGCTAAGTACGCGCGGTCAGAGTCATCTGCGGGAGTCRTCCGTAGAAACACAGGCCGCGTGCCAGCGGCGGTCCGGAGCGGCCATCGTGCATGTTCCCCCACGTTGGAATAGTCTTTTGGGGGGGGGACAGCCTAATTAGGCAGACCTAATTGCGTATTCTGGTGTGTCAGTTCTTGTGCTACTCCTCCCTACCTCACACAAGACAAGCTGGCTTTTATTTTGTTTTTGTTTATTTCTTTGTAGGTGTCCTGGGTGCCCTCACAGTCTCAATACCGGAACGTGCCTCCRGCACAGCATCCCAGCAGCCCCGCTCCTGGAGCCGGATCGCGGCACATCGTGAGTGAGCGGAGCAACGGCGGTACTTCGCGGGAGGGCGTTCCTCCGGCCGAGGCGGGTGCCCACCCGTTACATGGGGTCACAGCTTCTGCTTTCATTTGACAGGTGACAGTTGTCAAGGGGGCATTAGCGATGAGACCAAAGGAGGCGCATCAGCCTCTCGAGGATGGCTCCAGAAACACTGCGATGAGACGGAGCACCGCTAAAGCTAAGTGGAGGGAGGTGTAGAGCCTGTGTCTGTGTGTGTGCTCACTATTGTGGTGCCACCTTGTCTAGTATGGCTGCTCCTCGCAGTCGAGCAGAGCAAGAAGGGGGCGTCTCGGGAGTAGCGCAGCAGAAAGCGTGGGCAGCCGACCACAGCGCGTCTCCGCAGCGGGCATTCTAGCTGCGTTCTGTCGTTCGGGTCCCGAGTTGNTTTCATTTGACAGGTGACAGTTGTCAAGGGGGCATTAGCGATGAGACCAAAGGAGGCGCATCAGCCTCTCGAGGATGGCTCCAGAAACACTGCGATGAGACGGAGCACCGCTAAAGCTAAGTGGAGGGAGGTGTAGAGCCTGTGTCTGTGTGTGTGCTCACTATTGTGGTGCCACCTTGTCTAGTATGGCTGCTCCTCGCAGTCGAGCAGAGCAAGAAGGGGGCGTCTCGGGAGTAGCGCAGCAGAAAGCGTGGGCAGCCGGCCACAGCGCATCTCCGCAGCGGGCATTCTAGCTGCGTTCTGTCGTTCGGGTCCCGAGTTGGTTTGCATCCCTAAGGTTTGGGACCACATTAGGCACAGTGACACAGGAGTTCTGCAGGTATCCTTCGTCTTTGCGATGGCCCGAGTTGTCATCCTAATGTCAGCACGTCCCATTTTGTGGTGTGAATGTGGTTTGAACTGTTTTATTCCTCCATCTCTAGGTTCTCCCCGTAGGTGGCCCTGCATACCTGTGCCCATCGTCCGTGCCTCCTAAGGCCACGTTTTGCTTTCGGTAGTCAGTCTCGTTTTGCATCGTCCCCGCCAGGGCCCGACCCGCAGGCCCCAGTCCGGGTTGACTTCCAGCAGAGTATTCCTCTGCTTTTGTAGAAGTACAATGAACTGGATTGTAAATTACTTGCGCTAACCTGTGTGTAGGCTCCTTAAAGTGTAACATTTGTAGGCTCTCAGGACAGAGTTTTTGACYTTGAACGGACCTTTCCCGTCCGAAGCTGGGACTCCGGCCAGGTCCCGGTCCCGGACSCTGAGGAAAGGAGGACCTAACGGATGTTACCCCCAATAGCCCAGAACCTGGCAGTTTTGCCGATTCGGCCTTACAAAAGCGGGACCCCTCTTTCAGCGACTTCGGAGACCTCGCTTACGGGCGGACGCGACGCGTAAGAGCTCCCGCTTGCCGGGAAGGCTCTGCGAATCCTCGCCGCGACGAGGGTTTTGGCCACCGCGGATCTGGACGTTTGTAACGTATTTAGGCAGTAGGTCGTGTATCTTTTTCTTGATCCCTATTTTTCTTGTGTAGTAACGGTTAGGTGTGTTACCTTTTTTGTTCTCTGTAACGAAGACTCAGTGCATTGCAAGGTTATTGCTTCATTTGATGTATGCTTTCATTTCTGCGTTAGATATTAGCAGCGAAATTCACCATTCTCTCCGTTGCCGACCGGTTATTCTGCCGTCCCCCATACGTTGGCCGACCGCAGCCCCCTTTTGGGGTCGTCCTTCCGGTGTCATCCAGGCATCGGATATTTTCCCAAGGGCTCTTCCTCATCGCCATCTCCCGCTGCGCCGAACTATTTTCGACACAGGCGCTGGCGCTCGTCCTAGAAATATCCTTTTACCGAGCGTCGGGGTCGTCACCTCGTAGGGCTTTTCCGGTCCTTGGTATCTTATGTGTGGTGCCCGGTATTCTTTCCTGTAGGACTTTTTTGTCTGTCTGTCCAGGGATGTTTGTGTGCGTGGCTGCGCGTCGATGACCGGCCCCGCCTC
>NW_020456227.1:0-11042 GCF_003342845.1 Nothoprocta perdicaria | reverse complement strand
GGGCGCTGGCTGCAGCGCGTGGATGCACCCGTGCAGCGTTGCAGGCAGCAGCAGGATGCAGGGCGCTGGCTGCAGCGCGTGGATGCACCCGTGCAGCATTGCAGGCAGGATGCAGGGCGCTGGCTGCAGCAGGTGGATGCACCCGTGCAGCGTTGCAGGCAGCAGCAGGATGCAGGGCGCTGGCTGCAGCGCGTGGATGCACCCGTGCAGCGTTGCAGGCAGGATGCAGGGCACTGGCTGCAGCACATAGCGCACACGCGCAGCGCAGGGCACAGGAGCTGCAGCTTGCAGGCTGCGGGAGAGAAGCCACGTCCGCACTGCCTGCAGGGGAGAAGGCTGAGAGGGGACCTGGTCAACACGGACAAATAAATACCCGAGGGGAGGATGGAGGGAGGAAGGGGCCGAGCTCTTCTCGGTGGTGGCCAGTGGCAGGCCAAGGGGCAGTGGGGACAAGGTGACACCCAGCAGGTCCCATCTCCACGGGAGGAAGAGCTGCTGCACTGGGAGGTGCCCGAGCCCTGGCCCAGGCTGCCCAGGGAGGCTGCGGAGGCTCCTGCTCTGGGCATCTCCCCAAGCCGCCCGGGTGCCACCGGGTGCCCCGTGCTCTGGGTGTCCCTGTGGAGCAGGGGCTGCGCTGGGGGAGCTCCAGAGGTCCTTCCAACCCCAACTGTTCTGGGGCTCTGGGATGTGGGGCCGATGGGCACCGAGAGGGCAGCGATGCCCCCGCCAAGCGGAGCTGGTACCGTCACCCGCCACGTGGGCCCCGGTGCTCCAGGCTCAGCCACTTCCAGGGCCTGGCTGGGAGCTGGGCTGCCCGCGGTGGGGATGGTGCCCGTGGGGACGGAGCCAGCCCTGGGGAGCGTTGGTCCTCATAGCGAAAGGAGGTTTTTAAACAGTTGCTATTCGGCTAAATCCTAACCTCCGGAAAATGTCCTGTTTGGGCGCGTGCGCATGGAGAGGGGCTCCGCTCCGAGCCTCGCCCGCAGCCCCGGCCCTGCTTTGCAGCCCGGAGGTGCCTGTTCTGCGCTGCCTGGATATGCGCTGCTTGGGGGGACCCAGCTTGCCGAGTCCTAGGGAGCTGCCTGGTGGCTGCTCCCTAATCGCTGCTTATCATTCCGCCTCTTTTCTGTGAAATCCACTAATTTTATCAGCAGTGATTTTATAATCACGCCTAGATAAAGGCTTTGCAGGCGAGATTAAAAAGATGGATGAGAATCAGCGCTAATCTCTTGCAGTGCGGGTAAAACACAGGCTGCAGTTGTGGAAATGGGAGCGCGGGGGCAGGAGAGCGCAGACGGGGCAGCCCCGGTGCCGCAGCCCGGGCGCCGCCTCCGCCCCGCGGGGACCGGTGCCCTCGGTCACACACGGAGCTGTGGGGACCTGGTCCGTGTGGTCACACATGGAGCTGTGGGGACCTGGTCCGTGTGGTCACACATGGAGCTGCAGGGACCTGGTCCGTATGGTCACACATGGAGCTGTGGGGACCTGGTCCGTGTGGTCACACACGGAGCTGTGGGGACCTGGTCCGTGTGGTCACACATGGAGCTGCGGGGACCTGGTCCGTGTGGTCACACATGGAGCTGCAGGGACCTGGTCCATATGGTCACACATGGAGCTGCAGGGACCTGGTCCGTGTGGTCACACATGGAGCTGCAAGGACTTAGACCCCTCGGACACACACGATGCTGCAAGGACCTGGTCCCCTTGGTCATACATGGAGCTGTGGGGACCTGGTGGCCTTGGTCACACACAGTGCTGCAAGGACCTGGTCTCCATGGTCACACATGGCACTGCAGGGACCTGGTCCCCTGGGATCACATACAATGCTGCAAGGACCTGGTCCCCTGCCATTGCACACAGAGCTGCAGGGACCGGTGCCCGCGGTCACACACGGAGCTGTGGGGACCTGGTGGCCTTGGTCACACACGGCACTGCAAGGACGAGCATGTCTTGCCCTCCATCTCTCTGCTGCACCATTCGGAGCATGCGGAAGCACCCAAGGAAAGTGTAGCTGGTTCCCTAGGGTGCAGTGGCGGCCTCGGAATCGCGGTGATAACGGGGTGACTGGGCTCGGTGCCGCACGGTGCTCTCCCCTCGGTGCCGTGGTGCGGCGGTGACGGCCCCGGGCGCACAGGAGCTGCACCCTGCGCTGCGGTGCTGCCTCGGTGCCCGCGGCTCCGTCCGCGCCCGCCCGGTCTCCTCGGTCCGTCGGGAAGCGCGTGCCGGCTCCTGCCGGCATCCAGCTGGGAATGAGCACGGGCAGGTCCCGGTGCAGCGCGCGGCTGCGGCAGCCACGTCCGCTCGGTGCCGTCTGCCGCGGAGCGTCCGTGGGACGGTCGGTGACGCTGTCCGCAGAGCTGCCCCGCAGCCGCTGTCACCCGCAGCGGGAGGGAGACACCGAGGTCTGCAAACCTGCAGGTTGGCGTGTGGCCCGGCCTGGGCTGCCTGCACGGCGGCCCCGCGTTCCCGTTAGATCCCAGTGCTGACCATGCTCCCGGGCTCCTCCTGGGCACAGGTGCGCACGGAGGCCCTGGTGCAGCAGGGGAGCGGGGCCGCGGGGAGCGGGTGTCCATGGGATCCGGTGTCCGTGGGGACCTGGTGTCCATGGGATCTGGGTGTCCATGGGATCCGGTGTCTGTGGGGACCTAGTGTCCATGGGATCTGGGTGTCCATGGGGACCGGGTGTCCATGGGGTCCGGTGTCCGTGGGGACCAGGTGTCCATGGGGAGCAGGTGTCCATAGGATCTGGGTGTCCATGGGGACTGGGTGTCCAGGGGATCTGGGTGTCCATGGGATACAGATGTCCATGGGGACCACGTGTCCAGGGGATCTGGGTGTCCGTGGCACCAGCAACACCAAAGGGAGGGTTTGGGGTCACCGGCAGCACCAAGGAGCAGGTTGGGTGGCCTGGCAGCTGTGTGTGCATAAACATACAGATACCTGTGTACATGTACATGTTGTATACATGTTGGATACAGGCATACATGTATGTGTGCGTGTGCCGCCCCACGTGGTGCCAGCCGCAGTCTTTACAGCCCAGGACTAGACGATGAGACCTGCGAGGGCCGGGGCTGCCCCGTCCCGGCTCTGTGTCCCTTGCCAGGCCGACCCCTCCTGCACGTCCCCGAATTCGCCGCCTCGTTCGCTCGGGCAGCGCCCGTCCTGCTCAGCGCCTTCCTCTCAGCGCTCTGCTCTGCATCCTCCTCAGGGCTGCGGCAAGGCAGCAGCGAAGCGCGTCAGCACCCAGACGAGAAGCGCTCCTCGACACCGCGTGAGTCAGCGTGGCGCTGGCAGCTCGGGGAGGCGCAGAGCAGCGTGCGAGCGCAAGCCAAGACGGATTGGGAGGAGCACGGGCGGCTGCACGAGCGGCTGCTCCAGCAGGCGCTCGGCTCTGCGCTGCCCACGGGCTGCGGCCTCGGAAGCAGATTGCGGCTGTTCCCCGCGTGTGGAGGGACATGGGGGCTGCTGCGGGGGTGGCGCCGGTGGCGGCCGCCGCTCGCCACGCTCGGGTCCCTGGTGCTGGTGACACCGAGAGCGCCCGGGGAGCGCGTTGGGCGGCGGTGTGATCGGGAATGGGCACTGAGGGTGGGAACGGGCACCGTGATCAGGAATGGGCACCGTGGGCCGGGCAGAGCGGTGAGGAGCAGAGTGCAGACGGGACGTGGAGCTTCTAGAGAGGGTGCAGCAGTGAGCGACAGAGATGATGGAGGGACTGGAGCATCTCTCGTGTGAGGAAACACTGGGAGAGCTGGACTTGTTCAGCCTGGAGAAGACTGAGAGGGGATGTGAGCAATATGTATAAATATCTGCAGGGTGAATGTGGGGAGGAAGGGGCCGAGCTCTTCTCGGTGGTGACCAGGGACAGGACGAGGGGCAATGGGGACAAGTTGACATCAGGAGGTCCCATCTCCACGGGAGGAAGAGCTGCTGCACTGGGAGGGTGCCCGAGCCCTGGCCCAGGCTGCCCAGGGAGGCTGCGGAGGCTCCTGCTCCGGGCATCTCCCCAAGCCGCCCGGGTGCCACCGGGTGCCCCATGCTCTGGGTGTCCCTGTGGAGCAGGGGCTGCGCTGGGGGAGCTCCAGGGGTCCCTGCCACCCTCAACCATTCTGTGATTCTGTGATTCCATGATAAATAAGGAGCTTTGGGTGAGATGCTGCCACTGGTGGATCAGCCACAGTGACGGGTGGGAGCCGAGTCTGGGGCAGCGCTTGACTTGGGCACCACTCGGCTCAGCTTGGCTCGGGCACTGTGTGTCTTGGGGCAGCGCTTGGCTGCTCTCTGATGGAGGTGCCCACCCAGGAGGAGTCCCCTGCCCCCTGCGCTCTCCTCTCGCTCCAGCGAGGGCAGAGCGGGAATCCTGCCGGCCTCGTCCCGCACCACCGGCTGGCACCGGCCCCGGCTCCTGGGGTGCCCGCCCTGGGACGTCCCCTGCTGCGGAGCCCCGAGCAGCGCGAACAGGTCCCGCTGCTGCGGGCGCAGCTCGGGGCTCCTCCCGCTGCGCATCCCCACAGCCCTCTCCCACAGGGAATTCCTGCTGCTGGGAGCTCGGCTGCTGCAGGAGGGAGGAAAGAACCCGGTGCTTCCCTGGCAAGGAAGCCACTGCCAGGAAAACCTTTCCGCAGACGCACCCCGAGCTTGAGCATCGCTGGGACGCAGAGCTGGAGGTACCGTGGGGGTCTGGAAGCACCACAGGGTCCCCGGACGCCCTGGACACCTCAGCCCGCGTGGAGGGGTCACCCCCAAGGGCCCGGCCGGTCCCCAGAGCCGCGTGGGGGACGTCACGGCCACCGCTGCCTGGGGCCCTGGGCTCCTCTGCCGACCCCCAGCACAATGGGAGGGGTCGTTTTGGTGCCTTGTGGATGGAATTCTTCTTTTCACTGGGAAATCCCACAAGTTCTGGAGCTCCCGACGTTCCCTTTCTGAGGGATGCACCAGCAGCCGTTCTGGGCTTCCTCCGCGCAGCCTGGCACCGCGGTCGGTCCCGGTGACAGAGGGCAGCGGCTCCCCCGGGTCCGCCCCGCTCCCCGGGCAGGGCTCAGCGCTGCCTGGGCGCCGGTGCCTCCCCCGGCCCCGCCGCGCACCGGGGCGGCCGCTCCGAGACACCGAGGGAGGGAGGAAGAAAGGGAGGAAGGGAAGGAGGGAGGGAGCGAGGGAGGGAGGGAGGGAAGGAGGGAAGGAGAGGTGTCCTCGTTTTCCGCCGGCACAAGGAGCTGGGAACCGCTGACCCGTTTTGGACCGAGCCTGAATTCCCGCGTGCGAAGGCTGGGACGCGGAGCGGCGGCGCTGCCCCCGGGGCCGCGTCACCGGCGGCGCCGCGGGGGACACCAGAGACCCGCGGGGACCCGTCCTGCCGCGACCCTCCCCCGTCACCCGCGGCGGCCCGACGGGGGCTTTGCAAGGCCGGGGGCGTCTGCAAACCCAGCCCCACGAGCCCCACGGCGGCCACGGGGCACGGGATGGCACCGGTGCCGCACGCCGGGCAGTGCCCCCTGCCCCGCCGTGCCCTGTGTCCCAGCCGGTCCTATGGGACTGCCGGGCACCTCGGGCCCCCCTGGCCCCCGGGGCGCACCCAGGACCTGCCCGGTCCGGGTCCTCCTGTGCTCCCGAGCCGGGAGCCCCAGGCCGGTGCCGCTCGCTCAGACCCACCGCAGCCACGCTGCGGCTCCTGCTCCGCTTTCTCCTAACGCTGCTTTCAGTTTTATGGACAGCAAGGTGCACCAACACGTTTTCTCTGATTCGTCTTTTACCCGCAGTGATTTTCAGCTGGGAGGAGGCTCGCTGATCCTGCTGGCCCAAATACGGCCCAATATCCACAGCAGGATTTCTGTGGATCTTCATCAGACCGCAACTGCCGCCTCTTTTGCCGGATTCTCTTTCCACAGCTTGGCACAAACCTGCGCCCATTTGAGCTGCCTGTCCCTCGTGTGATAGAGATGGGGGGTCTGAGGCGCTAATTCAGCTGCCTTCGGCTCTGGGGTGTCTGACGGGGCCCCGGCAAGCAGAGGGACGCGCGGAGCGGGAGCAGGAGCCCCGCAGCCCCCCGGTCTGTGACGCCGGGTCGCAGCCCCGCACGGTGACTGGTACGGCCAGGCGACGGCCCCGTGTCCGTCCTCATGGTGTCACGAGCGTTCCTGGGAAAACAAACAAAAAAAGACCAAAAAACCAAACATCCAAAAATCCAAGCTTCTCTTTTTGGTTGATCAAAGTCCGTTCATTTGTTGACAATTTGGGTATTTTGGATTTACATCTTAGAGACAGATTTCTGTTTCCCCCTTCATGTTTTCAATCATCCAGTGTGATTCAATGTTCTCGGTTATTGTAGGACCTTATTTTTCAGTGAAATGTAGGTTTTGCATTAACAGATCTAATGAGAGTATCTTTTTTTGGCGGTGCTACCTTCTCCATTGCCTTAAAAAACTGCCTTTCGGGTGGCAATTATTTCCATGGAAAGAGTAGGAGACATCCAAGCCCTTCTGGAAAATTCACTTTGCAGCTTTCATCTAACATAAGTTCATGCCCTTCTGGAAAATTCACTTTGCAGCTTTCATCTAACATAAGCTCATGCTAAATTCACCCTATATTTCTATTGAAGGTGAACTGCAGTTTCTTTTTAATCACCCACTTGAATAATCCCCGCTGCAATATCTCCGACATGTTTCCTTAGGATACAAAGCAATATATAACGAACAGACATAATAAGAAACAGAAATCACAGTTAATTAGAATTTATGGTGAGTGGAGGAGTGATAAGGGCAGCTGGAGACGTTGGGAAGAAACGGGTGTCAAGCCGTGCCAAGGACGAGGAAGAGGAGACGTAGGAGAGGAGGAAGGAGGCTGGTGCTTGCTGCATGCAGTGTTACAGGGGTGGACACGGTGCCTGCACATGTGGGTGCTCATGCACTGGTCGTGCAAACCTGCAGCACATCCTCATGCACCATCCGTGCAACCTGCAGGGTGTCCTAATGCACCGGCTGTGCAAACCTGTAGGGTGTCCTCGTGCACCGGCCGTGCAACCTGCAGTGCGTCCTCGTGCACCGGCCGTGCAACCTGCAGTACATCCTCATGCACTGGCTGTGCAACCTGCAGCGCGTCCTCGTGCACCGGCCGTGCAACCTGCAGCGCGTCCTCATGCACTGGTTGTGCAACCTCCAGGGTGTCCTCATGCACCGACTATGCAAATCTGCAGCATGTCCTCATGCACCTACCATGCAACCTGCAGGGTGTCCTCATGCACCGACTATGCAAATCTGCAGCATGTCCTCATGCACCTACCATGCAACCTGCAGTACATACTCATGCACTGGCTGTGCAACCTGCAGTGCGTCCTCGTGTACCGGCCATGCAACCTGCAGTGCGTCCTCATGCACTGGTTGTGCAACCTGCAGGGTGTCCTCATGCACCAGCTGTGCAAATCTGCAGCACGTCCTCATGCACCGGCTATGCAAACCTGCAGCATGTCCTCATGCACCTACCATGCAACCTGCAGTACATCCTCATGCACTGGCTGTGCAACCTGCAGCGTGTCCTCGTGCACTGGCCATGCAACCTGCAGCGCGTCCTCATACACCGGCCATGCAACCTGCAGGGTGTCCTCATGCACTGGCCGTGCAACCTGCAGTGCATCCCGGCCAGCGAGCACATCCCGCTCCGGGCACATCCCGGTGCCTGGTGGCGAGGGAGCAGCCCAGCAAAGAGCACCCAGGCTGTTCAATAAGGTGCAGGTTCCAAGCAAGCCCGGGGTGTGTTCACATTAACAGAGCTGTGCAATTAATACCTTGTTTGGATTTACTGCGGCCGACTTGCAAACACCGTGGCCAGAGGAAAAGCTTTGAAGCGGGGGCAGCGCAATGGTTAAATAAAACAGGAGGTCTGTAAGCGAGAGGTGCAGTGGGGAGGGAAGGGTCCCGCTCGCCGCTTCGCTCCGCATCAGGGCGCGCTGGTTTCGGGATAAGGGCGCCCAAGGGGAGAGGGTGCCGGGAAATTCTGCATCAGGGAGGGCGGAGAGGCCTCAATCAGGCGCTGCTGAGCACCCCAACAGCAGCCTCGGCCCCCCCTTTGCTGCTCACTGCCTCCTCTGCCTTCAGAAGCAGCATCCAGCCCTCGTGAGTCATTTCCTGTGAGTGCTGATGCCTCCATGCTCCGAGCGGGACTAGGAAAGACCTCCGGTGTCCCAGACGTTCACCATTACCGTTTATTGCTTTGTTTTCCTCCTTTGGTAATCCCAGTTTTGTAAACAAGAACGTGACGTTTGGCTTCGCAGGCGCAGTAGCGGTGCCTTCCTCCCGAGCCAAGCCGATGAGGAGCAGAAACCCGTCCGTGCGGAGCCTTTCCAAACAGCCCTGGCTTTTCCTTTGGGAAGAGCCTTGCAAAGGTGACCGTGAGTGTGTCACTCACTCCAGTTTGGTAAGATAATTGACTTAATGCCATGGGACATTTGCATTTAAAAACTTAGCACACAATGCTAATAAAGAGCCATTAGCTGGCTCTAAGAGGCTCATGAATTTCAGAAGTGTTCCTCAACAGGAAATGATTTTTGGCTGAGCATGTTCCTAGAAAGATTCCTAAAAGTTTGCTCCTGGTTTTGACGGTATTCAACATGGTAATCAGTGTAAAAGCCACTATAAAAACATGAGTGTTGAAAATAGCAGATGATTTATAGTTAAATCCCAGCCCGAGGACCACAGGGCTGCCGCGCTTGGAGGCAAGGGCTAGAGAGCAGCACCCAGAAATTGGCATTTTACAAAGTTATTATGACAGCTGGGAAGACTCAGAAAAGAAGCATGACGATTAGTTGAGGTTTGGAGAAAACGCCTTACTTTGATGTTTCTAAGTCTTCCAATCTTGTCAGAACAGAGGTGGAGCGGCGATTTCACTGCAAAGCCCCAACACCTTTCCAGGAGAAGTGAGGCTGGGATAGGAGCGCCACGGAGGAGGTGCAATGCTGGCTGATAAGCGGTTTTCGGAGATAACTTACCGCTATCTCAGCACCAAAGGGCACGAAGCTCCCCCCATGGGGAGCCTCTGAGCTCCTGGGGAAACTGGTTCTGCCTGGTATGGGCTGGTGACAGGCACAAAATCCCGTGCAAGAAACTCACAGACCAAGGAATAACAATATGGGAATATCAATACGGACAACACAGCTACAGCAGAGGGGCCGGGCGGATGGGGCACAAAAACACGTGGTTAATGATTGCATTTCTGCAAAAAGCACAAAACTCGATTTTGAATTGCATTCCCAGAGGATTTAAAAGTTCAAAATCCGTTAAAGTCGTTACTAGATTTAGCAAACATCCGTTTGATCATCCGAGTTCACCAGTCGATTTATCGAGGTCCTTATTTAGCATCACTATTCAGTGGAGGATATAGCTGGGCTGCACAAACGGAAAGAGAGAGCAAGGCAGGGAAGTTCTGTAGGGAGAGGAAACATCTTTTATGAGGCCACCCAATGCATGGGGAAAAAGATTGATAAGATTGATAAGATTGATAAGATTGATAAGATTTCAGGCATGCATTTTCCCTTGCTTTAGTAGGGACACAGCAAGCTGCATGCTGAGCACAAGTATGCGTTTTAACCATTGGGGTGGTAGTCAATTCTCCATCCACCAAAGATTATAAAATCCAGATTCCCTGTCCTGAAAAACTCTTGGTTTTGCCCAATATTGGCTGTATGTTAGTCAAAATGAGTTATTGGGCTCCATACAGAGGCAACTGGGTGAACTTTAATAGCCAGCGAGCTACCGAGTGAGACCTGCAGGGTGTCTTTGAGCCTTCAAGCCTCATTCTGCAACTCAATTACAAATGTAAAGGTAATATATGTATTATATTATATTATATTATATTATATTATATTATATTATATTATATTAGTATATATGCATTTTATATTATAATATATGTATATATTATATTACCTCTGCTAATATAGGTATTAGTACAGGTATGTTTGGGAACCTGGCTGATAGGCTATTCAGAAAAACAAAAACCCGTGGGTGTTATTTTTGACATTTAAATTTCATTAGGGAAATGAGGGAGCAAAGCTTGCAGAAAATGAATTTGGTTCAATGTCGTGTCTTGGGTGGGAGACGTGTCACTGACCTCCAGGATCCAGTTATCACAGAGCAGCCCAAACCTCCACAGGGATGAACACAGGGAAACTGTGCCTGAAAACGGCGAATCACAGGAAACGTCCTCAAAGGAGACTTCTGACAGCGGCCCTTTGAAGATGGAATTTCAAAGCTGTCCCTTTTCTTGGTCATCTGAGAAGCTCTGCTTGCGTGTTGCATTTACACTCCTATTTTCAGTCTGTTCATTCCTTTTCAGTGGTTTTCCCCAACTTTCCTTAGCTCCGGGAAATTAAGCCTTTGAAGCACTAGGACTACCTGTTATTGCTTAGGATTATCATCTCTTCGTACAGATTAATTGCAGTCCCATTATGCTCACTAATTGTACGATGAACACTCATTTCCAGGTAACTGCTCATTATCCATCACCGTACAGTCCAGAAAAAAAGTCACTTCACCTTAGACGTGAGGTATTTTGGATGAAAATAACACATTTAATTTTCGGATATTGTAATGAGATTTTCCTGGCTGCTTGGGGCTTTCAGCACCTGTCTCCTAAATGTGAGCTCTTGTAGCAACCCAACTTTTCCCTTTGCTTGTCGCAGACAGCTCCGTGAACAAGGTGCTCCTTAGCTCTGGGCTCGTTCGGCTTTGCAGAGACGCTGGGCTCTGCCGATGGAGCCGTTTCCTGCTTTGCAGAGCACCAGCCCACGAGGGCAGCACCGTCCATCCGCTCCTAGCCATGGGGTTGCTCCAGTACCCAACGCCAGGCACCAGGCACGAGCTGGAGAGCAGCCCCGAGACGAGCAGTGGTGTCTCGGTGCTTGCCGGGACCCCAGGACGAGCAGCGGTGTCTCGGTGCTTGCCAGGACCCCGAGACGAGCAGCGGTGTCTCGGTGCTTGCCGGGACCCCAGGACGAGCAGCGGTGTCTCGGTGCTTGCCGGGACCCCAGGACGAGCAGCGGTGTCTCGGTGCTTGCC
>NW_020456226.1:9833-11045 GCF_003342845.1 Nothoprocta perdicaria | reverse complement strand
CAGAGAGGGCCGTAACACGTGGCAGGTACAGGCGGAGCAGCGGGAAGCAGCAACAGACACACACACCCCCCGCTACACCGTGACAAGCAGGCAGGTCATCAGCGGTAGGGCCGGGCGTGTCACAACCAGCGGGTGTGCTGGGGGTTGTAGCGGCAGCGCGCTGTAGCGGTGCGGGTGTGTGTGTGTGTGTGTGCACAGGGCCGGGTACAGGCGGACGCCGTCAGGGCCTGCGACGTCCTGGCTCTTCCCGGGCAGCGGTTGTGTCGGGGACAGTCGGTCGCCCGCTGTGACTTAGCGGGGGTGGGGGTACAGGCGGAGTCCCGCTGSAGTCCGTCAGCTCTCCTTCACGCTGTATCCGGCGGGGAGGGGGTCACGGGGAGGTGGAGGGGGAAGCTACAGTCGGAGGCAATCSGGGATCGTGGCCTGTCCTGCAGCCGGAGCGGTGTGTGCGTGCGGGTGTACGTGTGTAACTCCATTCYGAGGCACACGTGGGAGGCTGTTCGAGGAACAGGCGGAAACAGTCGGCGTCCAGGGGTCCCGCCGCCTGAGGAGGTGCCAAGAGGTGCCCTTTGGAGTCAACAGCCGCCCCGGAAAGGTGTAGCGTGTTCACAGCCGCGCCGGCGGGTGTGYGCGGGTGTCCCTCTCCTGGCTACACACGGAGATCAGCGGTGCCGGGAAGCGCCTGGTACAGCCGCACGTCACACGGTGCGCTGTGTGGGTGTGCGCTGGCGCGTGGTGTTCGCCACCGGCTGTGCCACAACCCCGCGACACCCTGGAGTCGTGCGTGGGGGTACAGCCGACTGCGACGTGGGCTGTAGGTGTCAAGCGGCAGCCGCAGGGCGGGCGCTCAGGGCCCGCATCCGCCTGTCGCGGCACCAGCGCGGTGTAGCGGCGGTGTCCGTCTCCGGCTGTACTGCACAAGCAACGCGCAGCACGCGAAGAACCGCCTGTTGCGTCGGGGCGAGCGGTGCACACCGTGCCGGCGTCGCGGGCTGGGTACAGTCGCAAGGGACGGTGTTGCGCACAGGCCGACGTCACCGCAGCAGCGTGGTGACGTCAACAGGCCGATGTCAACGGGGGGTGCGGGGGGGTGTTGGCTACAGCGTGAGGCCAGTCGGTCAGTTGTCGTCAGGCGGCGGCGGCGACGTCACTGCGGTCGCGCGTCCCGCACAGGCGGCCACAAGCAGCGGGGGGGTGTAGGCAGTGGGGGTG
>NW_020456226.1:6518-7723 GCF_003342845.1 Nothoprocta perdicaria | reverse complement strand
CACCCGCACCGCACACCCGCACCGCACACCCGCAGCGCACACCCGCACCGCACACCCGCACCGCACACCCGCACCGCACACCCGCACCGCACACCCGCACCACACACCCGCACCGCACACCCGCACCACACACCCGCACCGCACACCCACACCGCACACCCACACTGCACACCCGCAGCACACGCCCGCAACCGCACACCCCCACCGCACACCCACACTGCACACCCGCACCGCACACCCCCACCGCACACCCGCACCGCACACCCGCACCGCACACCCGCCCTGCTCACACCTTGCCAACGCGCACACACGGCGCACCCCCCCAATGCGCCCCAGCCAACACCTACACCGTGACACGCACACGGTACAACCAGCACACAACGACCCCCGCGCACGCACAACGTGACACGCGAAGTCGCCTGTCCCGCAAGACAGACGCACACCGCGACGCCCCCACCCCAAAGGACAGTCAGCGCCGAGCGACAGGCGCACAAGCGCAACACACGCGCACACTTGCAAACACCGCGACACGCGCACAGCCGCACAGGGCTGCTCCCGTTGCRTCCCCCTGCTCGCGCACAACCGCAGGCCCCGCGCACACCCTGCTCCGCACAACCTGCCCACGCGCACAGGCGGCGGCGGCTGTGCCTGCTGTCACAGGCGCGTGCACAACCGCAAGATCGGCACAGCCGCACAACACACCCCACAACTGTCAACATGCACAGGCAGAGCACGTCCCGTCAGTCGCACGAACCCCTTTACAGCAACACCCGCTCAAGCCCCAGTGTGCACGCGGGTGGCGGCTGTACCGCCTGCCACGCACAACCGCACAGGCGACAACACCCCCCACCCTGGCACGCACAACCGCACGCCTCCCTGCTCCCGCACACCCTCTCCGGGCGAGCCCGCCAGCCGCGCACAACCGCCCGCACAGCCGGACACACAACCGCCCGCGCACGGGGACACACAAACAGGCGAAACACCCGCGGCGGTGCGGGCGGCCACAAGCGGACAAGCACAGCCGCGCGGCGCACAACCGCGCGCACAACCGCACGCTCCCCCACCGCGTCACAGGCGCACACCCGGACACACAGCCGCACAGGGACACAGCTGGGGGGGGGAACAGCCACAGGCGCTCGCGCACAACCGCACGCGCACAACCGCACGCGCACAACCCGACAGGGACGGGGGTCCCGGGGGTAGTT
>NW_020456226.1:3434-4478 GCF_003342845.1 Nothoprocta perdicaria | reverse complement strand
GCCGGAGCGACAACCGGGGGGTGCGAGGGACACAAGCGGGGGTACAAGGGGTGACCGGGGGGGCACAACCGGGGCGGGGCGGGAGACAACAGCCACACGGCGGGGTGACAACCAAGGGTACAACGGGACGTAGCGGGGGAACAACCGGAGAGGGGAACAGGTGTGCGCAGCTGGGGGCACAACCGGAGCTACAGCTGCACAACCGGGGCTACAACAGCCCGACACGCCTGGGAGGTTGTAGCTGAGACAAGCGGGGCTACAGCGGGACACAACCGGAGGGCACCCCAGCGCGCAGGCAGTGACACGGCTGTACCCAGGCTGGATGCTACAGGTGCAAGCGGGTGACACAACCACCGCACAAGGCGGGGGCACAACAGGGGTACAACCGGGGCTACAGTGCAACACGAYTAGGGCTGTACAACCGGGAGTACAACCGAGTACAGTCAGTTGTAACAGGCCACAGCAGGGACACAACCGGACAGAACCCCCCACGTGTGACAGGGACACAGGCGGAACAGCCGCACAGCCGCACTCCGGGACACCCCCCCCAGTGACGGTGACAACCAGGACGTGGGTATCGCACCGGTGACAGGGACCCCGCGGGTGACAGGGGGTCGTGGTGACGAAGATGCTGTTGGTGACACCGTGACACTGCTGGTGACGGGGCCACGGGTGACAGYGACTCCAACTGCCCCCATTATCTCCTAATTAGCCCCTATCCCCTAATTACCCCTCCCTGCCCCAATTATCCCCCTACCCCTCTAATTAACTTCCCCCCCAATTACTCTCTAATTATTTCCCCCTAAATTACCTTCCTGGTTCCCCCCTAATTACCCCCTAATTGGCCCCAATTACCCCCCTGCACCCCCCAATTACCCTGCACCCCCCTAATTACCCTCTAGCCCCCCAATTAGCCTTCTGCCCCCCCATTTAGCACCCAATTACCCTATCCCCTAATTGCCCTTCAGCTCTGTTATCTCCCTGCCCCAATTAGCCCCTATTAATTACCCCATAATTAATTACCCCCAGTTAATTACCCCCATT
>NW_020456226.1:0-1732 GCF_003342845.1 Nothoprocta perdicaria | reverse complement strand
CCTGGGGTCACCGGGGGTGTCCCCGGGGTCCCTGGGTGTCCCCTGGGGCTCCCTGGAGGCCTGTAGGGTCCCCTGGGGTGCCCAAGGGTGTCCCCAGGGTCCCTTGGTGTCCCCTGGGGTGCCCAGGGGTGTCCCCAGGGTCCCCTGATGTGGCCTGGGGTGTCCTGAGGGGTCCCCGGGGTCCCTTGGTGTCCTCTGGGGTGTCCTGAGGGGTCCCCTCATGTGTCCCGAGGCTCCTAGGAGGCCCATGRGGCTCCCCAGGGTGCCCAGGGGYGTCTTGGGGGGTCCCCTGATGTCCTCTGGGGCTCCCAACGGCCTCTTGGGGGGTCCCTGAGGTGTCCAGGGGTGTCCCCGGGGTCCCTTGGTGTCCCCAGGGGTGTCCTGAGGGTCCCCTCATGTGTTCCAAGGGTCCTAGGAGGCCCGTGGGGCTCCCCAGGGGTGTCTTGGGGGGTCCCCTGGGGCACCCAGGAGCCTCTTTGGGGATCCCTGAGGTGCCCAGGGGTGTCCTCAGGGTCCCTTGATGTTCCCTGGAGGCCTGTGGGGTTCCCTGGGGTGCCCAGGGGTGTCCCCAAGGTCCCTGGTGTCGTCTGGGGTGCCCAGGGGTGTCTTAGGGGGTCCTTTGATGTCCCCTGGGGCTCCCAGGAGCCTCCTGGGGGGTCCCTGAGGTCCTTGGAAGGTGCCCGGGGGTGTCCCCAGGTCCCTCGGGGTCCCCCGGGGGTCCCCGGGGTGTCCCGGGGCACCTGGGAGGCTGTTTTGGGGTCCCCAGGGGGCTCCTCAGTGTCACTTGGGGGGTCCCGGCTCCTCCGCAGGGTGTTTTGAGGTGCCCTCAGCCCCCCCGGGGTGTCCCGGGGTGCTCTGACTGTCCTTGGGGGTGACGGGGGCTGCGGCGGGGCCCCCGTGCGCCTGTTCGGGGCCGCCTCGGCCTGTTCCCAACCCCGTTTGCGCCTGTTTCCCCTCCTCCAGAAACGCATGTCGGTGACGGAGGGCGGCATCAAGTACCCCGAGACCACGGAGGGGGGGCGCCCCAAGCTGGGGGGGCTCATGGACCCCCGGCAGGGTGTCATCGAGCGCACGGGGCGCTGCCAGACCTGCGCCGGTGAGCGTTGGGGGGACACTGGGGGGCACTTTTGGGGGGTCCCTCTTTGGGGGGGCCCCCCTTTGGGGGCCCTTGGGGCTGTTTTGCCCCAGGAGGGTCTCGGTTCTGCCCCAATCGAGAGCCACCCCAGGGTGCTCGGGGGACAATCGGCCCCTTGGGGACACCCTCAACGTCCTCGGGGGACAATCGGCCCCTTGGGGACACCCTCAACGTCCCTTTGTTGGGGACCTGCCCCACGCGGCTGTTCCCTCCCCCCTAAGCCGCTTTTTGGGGCGTTTCCCCTCAATTTGGAGCCCCCTCGGGAGCGTTTTGGGGGCAGGATCCCACAATGGGGCGGGCGAACCGGCGCCGCGGCGCTTGTCACCCGCGCGCGGGTGACGCCAACCGCCGCCCGCAGGCAACATGACGGAGTGCCCGGGCCACTTCGGCCACATCGAGCTGGCCAAGCCCGTCTTCCACGTGGGCTTTTTGGGTAAAACCATGAAAATCCTGCGCTGCGTCTGCTTCTTCTGCTCCAAGCTGCTCGTGGACGCTGTGAGTTGGGCGGCGCGGGGCTGTTGCCGCCGCCTGTTGCGGCCCCAACAACCGCGGGCGGGTTCGCGGCGCGTCAGGCGGAGGCGTTGTCACCTCGACGGC
>NW_020456225.1:10110-11231 GCF_003342845.1 Nothoprocta perdicaria | reverse complement strand
ATAAATAAAGAGAAAGGTCTTTTTAAGTCAGGGAGACTTAATACTGGAGCGTTAGTCAATTCTTCTTTCAGATCCTCTAACTGCCTTTCATCATCTTCYGTCCATTTTATTAATSYSTCTCCTGTTAATTTTTCATATAAAAATTTGACTTTACCACTAAAGTTTTCGATCCATTGTCTACAATATCCTATTAGCCCTAATAATTGTCTAATCTGCCTTTTGTTTCTTGGTAGAGGTAAGGACAATATTCCTTGGACTCTCTCGGGGTCCAATGTTTTTGTTCCCTTATTTAACCAATGACCCAAATATTTTACCTTTTCTTCTACAAATTGTAATTTACTCTTAGAAATCTTCAGTCCTTGAAAACCTAAGAAGTTTAACAGTCTAATGCTTTCCTCCYTTACTTTGTCTTCTTGCTTCCCAGCTACTAAAAGATCATGTATATACTGTATAACCTTAACCTCAGGATTTTGGGTATAGCCAACCATTACCCGTTCGAGAGCCTGCCCAAACAAATGAGGGGATTCCGTAAAGCCTTGCGGGAGTASAGTCCACCTTAGCTGTTGTTTTCGGTGGGTRTCYGGGTCCTCCCATTCAAAGGCAAAATAATCTCTACATTCCTCCTTTAAGGGACAGGCCCAAAATGCATCCTTCAAGTTTATAACACTATACCAACTGTCCTCAGGTCCTATTTTGCTAAGAATTGTGTGGGGGCTTGCCACTACAGGAAATCTAGTGACTGTGCATTTGTTTTTTTTTTCTCACAGGTCATGTACTAATCTATATCTTTCATCTGGTTTCTTTACAGGGAGGATAGGGGTGTTATAAGGGGACATACAAGGTTCTAAGAGGCCCTGTCGTAGTAATCGTTCTMTCTCTGGTTTCAAACCCCTTTTCCCTTCATCAGACAAAGGGTATTGTTTTACTTTAACAGGATTCTTGGAGTCTTTTATCGTCACCGAAAAAGGCTCCATATTCAACTTTTCCTGATGAGTCTGGTGTATACCATACCTCAGGGTTTATCTTTTCCTCATTACTTACTCTTAAGGGACATAAATTGACCCTTAATTCTTCATTCTTTGTTTCTATAGATATTCCTATTTTATCATCAAATTCTATAT
>NW_020456225.1:0-8025 GCF_003342845.1 Nothoprocta perdicaria | reverse complement strand
CTATTCATGGTTGGTTAACATCTCGTGGATCATTAACAGGATGTGGTTACTTCAACAAAATCCTTCGATAGCCTTAGTGAACAAACGTGTTTATTACAACCTCAGGCCCTGTTTACCCTCAGGAATACTCAGCCTCTTTACCCTCAGGCCTACTTGCTCTGTTTATGTTCAGGCCTATTTCCTCTATTTACCCTCAAGCTTACTCTCCCTGTTAACACCTGGGCAAACTATTGCTGTTTACCCTCAGACCTGATTGACCTATTTACCCTCAGGCTTACTCTCACTGTTTATCCTCAGGCCTACTCACCCTGTTTACCCTCAGGCCTTCTCACACGGTGCACTCACAGGCTTGCTTACCCTATTAACCCTCAAGCCCACTCAACATGTTTATCCTCAGGCCTTCTCCCCCAGTTTACTCTCAGGCTTACTCCCCCTCATTACCCTCAGGACTACTTGCCCTGTTTATCCTCAGGCCTTGTTGACCTGTTTAGGTTCAGTCCCACTCATATTGCATACCTTCAGGCCTACTACCAATTTTACACTGAGGCCTACTTGCCCTTTATACCCTCAAGCCTACTTGCCCTGTTTACACTCAGACCTACTTGTAATTTCACCCTCATACCTACTACCCTTTTTAAACTAAGGCCTACTTTACATTTTTACCTTCAGGCCTTGCCCTGTTTATTCTCAGGCCTACTTTACCTATATACCCTCAATCCTAATTAGGCTGTTTACTCTCTGGCCTATTCACCCTGTTTACCCTCAGGCCTGCTTGCCCTGTTTGCCCTCAACACTGCTTGTTCTGTTTTCCCTCAGGTCTACTCTACCTGTTTGCCTTCAGGCCTCTTTACCCTCAGGCCTACTCACCTCATTAACCCTCAGGCCTACTCTCTCCCATTTGCCTGTCATACTGACAGTCCTTTATTGGACAATCCTTCTGAGCAATGTCACCTAGCAGAGGTCTCCTCCACCGGCTACTGAAGATATTGATAAGCATTCTATCTAACTGTGCACCAGATGAACTTCCAAAAATAAGTTCCTGAACGTTAGGGGAGTCCTTGATGTCTTTGCAGTTTTTCCTGCTTATGCCTAGATATGCTAATGCTAGTATTAGTTTATTCATAGAATCACAGAATGTTCAAGGTTGGAAGGGACCTCCAGAGATCATCCAGTCCAACCTTCCTGCTCAAGCAGGCACACCTAAAGCATGTGGCACAGGGTGGCGTCCAGGCGGGTTGTGAAGACCTCCAGAGAGGGAGACTCCACAACCTCCCTGGGCAACTTGTTCCAGAGTTCTGTCACCCGCACAGGAATGAAGTTCCTCCTCACATGTAGATGGAACTTCCTGTGTTGCAGTTTGCATCCCTTGTCCTGTCACTGGCCATCCATGAGAAGAGCTTGGCCCCTTCCTCCCTACATTCTCCTTTCATGTACCTATACATGTTAATCAGATCCCCTCTCAGCCTTCTCTTCTCCAGAGAAAACAGGCCCAACTCACTCAGTCTCTCCTCATACGAGAGATGTTCCAGTCCCTTAATCATCTTGGTTGCTCTTCTCTGGACCCTCTCTAGAAGGTCCACATCCCTCTTATATTGGGGAGCCCAGAACTGCCCCCAATACTCCAGGTGCGGCCTCACCAGAGCTGAGTAGAGGAGCAGAATCACCTCCATTGACCTGCTGGCAACACTCCTCCTGATGCAGCCAGGATCCCATTGGCCTTCTTGGCCACGAGGGCACACTGCTGACTCATGGTTAACTTGGTGTCAACCAGGACTCGCAGGTCCCTCTCCGTGGAGCTGCTTTCCAGCAGGTCAACCTCTAATCTGTACTGATGCCTGGGGTTATTTCTCCCAGGGTGCAGGTCCCTGCATTTGTCCTTATTTAACCTCATGAGGTTCCTCTCTGTCCAAGTCTCCAACCTGTCCTGGTCCCTCTGGATGGCAGCACAGCCTTCTGGAGTGTCGGTCACGCCACCCAGCTTGGTATCATCTGCAAACTTGCTGAGAGTGCACTCAGGGCCCTCTTCCAGGTCATTGATGAAGAAGTTGAATAGCCCCGGGCCCAGTACTGAATTCTGGGGGACACAACTGATCACAGGCCTCCAACTGGACTTAGCCCCATTTATTACCACTCTCCCGGAGCTCTGCCATCTAGCCAGTTCTCGATCCACCTTCACTGTGCACTTGTCCAAACCACTCTCCTGGAGCTTCCAGAGGAGGATATTATGGGAGACGGTGTCAAAAGCCTTGCTGAAGTCAAGGTAGACAACATCTACAGCTCTCCCCTCATCCAGCCAGCTAGTCATCCCATCACAGAAGGCTATTAGGTTTGTCAGACATGACTTCCCTTTGGTGAATCCATGCTGACTACACCTCAACACCTTCTTCTCCTTTGTATGCCTAGAGACGCTCTCTAGGATGAGCTGCTCCATCACCTTACCAGGGACGGAGGTGAGGCTGACCGACCTGTAGTTGCCCAGCTCCTCCCTCTTGTCCCTTTTGAAGACTGGAGTGATATTGGCTCTCTTCCAGTCCTCGGGCACCTCCCCTGCACTCCAGGACCTCTCAAAGATGATGGAGAGCAGCTGAGCAATAACCTCCGACAGTTCCCTCAGCTCTCTTGGGTGCATCCCATCGGGGCCCATAGATTTTTTGGTGGCCAGTTTGTCTAAGCAATCTCTAACACAATCCTTCTCAACCAGCGGAAGGTCTTCCTCTTGTCCATTTATCTCTCTTTCACCTGAGCCCAGCAGTTCTTGGGGAGCAGCCATAGCAGTAAAGACAGAGGCAAAGAAGGCATTTAGTAACTCTTCCTTTTCAGCATCCTCTGTCACCAAGGCCCCCTCCCCATTCAGCAGTGCACTAACATCGTCTTCCTCTTGCTGCTGACATACTTATAGAAACCCTTCCTGTTGTCGCTGACATCCCTCCCCAACTCTAATTCCACMYRGGCTTTGGCCTTCCTCATTGCACATCTGCATTCTCTGACGATGCATCTATATTATTCTCATGTAGCCTGGCCCTTCTTTTTGAAATTTTGAAATTATTTTGAGTATGAGTGTCATTAGGGGAACTGGAATACGTYTGCTTTGCTAACATTGCTGTCTGATTTCTTTGTAGGAACTGCAGTTCCAGGTCCCTTAGGGCCCTACTCAGGTGCTGCATGACAGCACTCAATTAGTGAGGACACTAGGACACTGCTGGGCACTGGGCTCCTAGCTCAACTCCTGTTATGGACCAGCACCACTCCTGCTGCTCACTACCATGTAGTAGGGGAGCAAAAAATTGCTAAACTCAGGCCAGCATCAATGACAAAATGAGTAGTATTGCTGGCCATGACAGCAAAACTAAACAAAACCAACCAACCAAACAAAAAAAAGTTAAAGCTAAACTAATAAAAAATATGCTGAATCAACTAATTTCTTACAGACATAATAGAAAGAGATACACCCAGGAGAAATAGTTTATTTCATTAAAGATATTCTTCTTCTATTTTTTTTTTTTCATGCAGAACCAGTGAAGGGCAGAGAAAAATGACCCAAGGAAAAGCCATCTATTAAAGAATATTAAGTTAGTTATTCAGAGAACAGTGATCTGAACCCAGCTGTGGCAAGAAGACTAGAGCAGGGAATTGTGTTTGAGTATATGGGATTATTGTGTCATTTATTATTTATTGTTGTGTTCAAAGTTGTATTTTATGCTGCTTCACTGAGTGTATTTGTGAAAGCAGTACTCTAGAGAAGTGATTTTAGATGCTAACAGTGATACTGGGAGCTGTGGGCAGCTGAGGCACAGGTCCTTTTAATATGAAGAGATGGTATACCACAAACATGTCAGTAAGGGAGGAAGGGAGGAAGAAATAGTTCTGCATTTTCATTTAAGAGTCCAGCAGTTTTTGACCCAAAACAATAGCCTCTTAGTCACAGACCAGAGAGATCTGCTTAGGGAATGTGTGGGAGCTGTCTTTATAAGCATCTGGCTATTCAGGAATATAAAATGACTCATAATACTAGTAATATGTATTACATGATAAAATATCAAGCAAGAAAAGGTAGATATTAGATTATCACAACCCTTTGTGGCATTCTGAGCAGAAGAAAAGAAGGAAAGGTTTGTCCTTAGGTTCTTTTCCATGGCGTAGATAGAAAAGTTGAATACACAAGGAAGCAAAGAGTCACTTAGACACTATTTTCACTAGCTGAGTTATAGTTCAGCTCAAAATTTTAACATCCCTTAAACCCTATTGTAAGTCTTTACACATTACAGAAACCTTGAGGATGACCTCAGAGATCAAGTTCACTTACACTTTTCCGAAGAATGACAAATAGAGAAGCTGCGAGAAGACAAATTTTCTTACAAACCAATAGCCTCTATCTATTTAGTGCTAAATCTCTACAGATCTATGCTAATGCTTTATGTTGGTAAAGACTGATCACTACATAAGCTGTTGCCTGAGCAACAAGCCTGAGTAAAAAGAAAGAATAGATGTCCCTGAGGAAAAGAGTCACTGCACTTCGATAAAGTTGCCTGATATTTCTTCCTCTTAATCTCTGAATTTAGAGCACAGACCTGAAGCATATAGGTATTCTCTGAATTCTATGCTTATTTCTAAATAGCTTCATCTTTGATATGAGCATTATTGGAATAGATAATGTATTTTTCAGAATTTAATATTCAGAGAAAGTTTTGTGAGTGGCCTTTGTGCATACTGAAGAAAATATGTTTTGCTGTGACTCTCTGATTAGGTTTTTGGATCTCAGTGTTGCTTGAGCTAAAAGATGTTACCTCTCTTCTGCAAAATTATCTGAAGAACTGCAAAGTCTGCTTCAGCAAATTGTCAGTTCTTCTATATGGTGAGCTTTCCCTTCTGAAGACAAAAATAAATAAATAAATAAATAAATAAAATTAGGCAAAGGTGCCTTAAATCAACCTTTTTTTTTTTTTTTTTTTTTTATGCAGCTGTGTTACAGCTTCAGGGCAGAGAGCAGAAACTATCATTGTGACTACTTGGAGTATATAGAATATTTTCCCATTCCCTTTTCCCTTATTATGAAAGATTTAGAATGGGATTATGGGATTCAGCTAAATTACCTTAAGTATCCAAAGCAGCTGGATACAGCTCAGGCTTCTGAATCCAGTCATGAGATTCAGTTTAGTAGTCCTGGCAGCTGGCAGATTTAGAGACCTATTATGTGACCAAATGTAAATGCCTACCTTAAGGTGAGATATCAGACTGCAATGCTGGAGACAATTCTGTTGCATGAATAATAATATCAAGTAGCATTAGAAACTCCTGAGAGTATCTGTATCATCTGTATGGGTCTGGCAGATATAGGACCTTCAGGAACTCTGGCAAGAAACTTTAGGATGTTTCCACTTGCACTAGGTTTAGACAATTAAACTAATCTGTGATTATATTTTAACCGTTGTAGCTTAAATGCTTACATGCAGATAATTGCATGTAGTGATTTAGATTATGGAACTTAATACAAAGCATGATCCAAAAAGTCTATGACATTCTTTTTGCAAACTTACTGGACAGCTTTTTTTTTTTTTTTTTTTTTTTCCTGAGAGGGTGTCTATAAGCTTATCCAAAGGGTGAGAAATTCTAACAGAGTAAGAATTTCTAACAGAGTAATAAATTATTATATTGTGAGTTTATATTCATATTATCTATATTTACATAAAAGAACAAAAGAGAAAATCTGAGCCAAGTTCTCATAGGACATGAAACAAAGACTACTTGGATCTATTAACAGAGTTATTTACATTAAGTTCATTGACTTTGAATCACTCACAGAAAGTGCTTTGAAACCAGAAGAGAGCATAAAATAATAGAAAAAGAAGCAAAAATGTAGTTTAACCTACTTTCAGATATAAGATACTAGTTAAGTCAAAGGAAATTCAATCAAGCTAAAATATTATGATGCATAATAGTCTTTCTCTGCCACATATCCTGGTGATAAATATTGTGTTTCATATTCTGAACCTGATCTACAAAGTAAATATTTTTTATTTCTTCCAAATACTGACAACATGACAACTTAAATATTCAAGATTCATATTTTTGACTGAAGGTACAAATTTCAGTTGCTGACAACTGCTATCCTGGAAGCCATCACATGACTAAATGTCTTTACATAAATCAAAATCAGATCTTTCCTCACGCTCACTCCTTGTGGCAGCCCCATATGATATGCAAGTTTCACCTTCACTCCAGAATCCTAGACATCTACTTTGTTTCTAAGGTGAAGCTAATAAGGGGACAGAGGGCATAGCCACAAACAGCAGATAACCACTTCCTTTGATATTGACCATTAGAATATGTATAATGACATTCTAAATTTCACATATCCAATATGAGTCCTGCTCATATGGTAAGTATACCATATGAGCTCTGTTAGGTACTTCCTACAGTGACATACAGTAAGGAATTAATAACGTTTGCCCTTTTTACTGTGTAACACCCATTTTCTCTGTTTACCTTTCAAATCTTGAGTATCGCTTTATCAATCCCCTTTCTCTCTAAAAAACATGGAAATATTATTCTAATCACTAAGTCTAAAATAAGAATTTAAAAATTATGTCAGTGTTTTCTTTTACTAAAACGGTACTTACACATTGGATTCACTTCTCTTTAATTTCTAGTGGTAAGTTGGTACATTTGTTTGATTAAATTTATTTATCTTCTTGTATTTGTTTGTATTCTTCAGTTTTTACATTTTCCATGAGCCACTATAAATTGTTTCTGTCAGAAGCAATACTCAAAGATTGTTCAAGGGAAATTCTTTAAATCAGAGACAGCTTTTACATTCTTTAAGACAAAAGTTATTTCTCTGAGAAGAACATATTTTATTCAAGTTTCATATAATTCAACAAATTCTTCTGAAAAACAATTAAAACATAATAATAACAAATATCCAAATAGGGTATAGTCTATTAAATGGTTGATAGTACAAGCAGAGTCTTTTAAGAATGTGTCTGGGAATTTACACAGTAAGTTAACATCATCATTAGTATGAGTGAATACTCATTTCCTCTAATGAACATCTCTGAAATGTGCATCACTATTTTCATTAATGATTTGAAGTTACAAATGATCCCTATATTCAGATTCTTGTTTCACTTTCTCATAGAAACTGATGGAGCCACATGTTTTAGAATTGTTTTCTGACCAAGTGATGCAGTAAACCTACTTCAGTGCAATTAAACTGTGTTGTTTTTTTGTTTTTTTGTTTTTGCTTTTTACCAGAACAAGGTGTCTCAGCTACTCTGTCTAGCAAAAAGCACAACTGATCCATGAGTCATCAAAAAATAGAGAGGTTTGGAGCACTGTCCAGGAGAATGCATGCTGATGCCACACACAATGATACCAAGTTATTCTTCAGTTATAGTAAAACACTATGGACAATTGCATCCCAATGCTCCAGCCTATGCCCTGAACCTCTTAATTTACTTGGCTAGCCATGTGCACCTAACTCAGCCATCAACAAGCAGGCAGTTCAAACGGTTCTTCATGGGCTATTTGGATAAGAATTCATTTCAGAAACTTGGAGTGCCAGGAGCAGAGCCAGAGATTGACAGCCAGTTTGTATCTTCCTTGGAAGAAGTAAAATGCAGCTCAGGACAGCAGCAATACAGAATGGCTGGCCCCAGTAGCCAGAAAGACAGTGACATTAATGTTAAGAATTACCCAATTGATTTATCCAGTGTTTTGTATTACATGTGAATATCTGCTGTGATCTGTAGGTGAAATATACCTAGTAACTATTTTGTCTTGAGAAGATGATTTTTTTTTGTTTTGTTTAATGATGCATAAAGCTGGTATATCCCTGAAAAATGCTTTGAGCTTATACCAAAATAAAGGGAAAGAGCCTAGTTTTTGCTAGCTTTACATTTTTTTTTCTTTGTTAAATCAGTGCAAAGGCTAAATTTGCCAGTTTTCATTTTTCTTAAAAATTTTCAAACAATTATATCCAAAGATAGTGGTATTGGTGCTTCAGGGACTGTAAAATGAAAATAAACA
>NW_020456224.1:10292-11301 GCF_003342845.1 Nothoprocta perdicaria | reverse complement strand
AAGTCTCTTCATAAGCTCCTTTTCTCAGAGCAGAAAGACATTAAATTCAACACTACTGTTCTTCTAACTGAGCAAATAAAAGCCTTGAATTGCTGCAGAATGGACAAGAGGCGCTTGTTACAGCTGGAGAAATGGAAGTCAGGCTGAGGCACTTAATCCTGGCTACACAKGAGGGTTTGTAGGGTAATAACACATGGAATCACCATGTCAGGAAGTCAAAAAGCCTAAGGGAGATGCTATGCAATGGGTGTATCCTGCAGGAATGAAGAACATCCCAGGTAGTAGAGTTGGATGGATGGAGAAGAATCAGCAGTGAATAATCTTCAGAGAGACTCTCCTCAGTGGGTTGCCTGCTGTTTGTATTCAGGTCAGGAACACCAATAATTGTTTCCTTCACAGAAAAGAAGGGCACTCTGACCCCAAAATGGTAAAATTCAAGGCAAAAGCACCATGGCCTRGCATGGATGTGTGCTGGGGTGGGACATGCCTGGATGAAGGCTCCAGTGCCGCTATGGGTGTTTGGATAAAGCCAGACTGTAGTCAGTAAAGGGCTGCTCCCTCTTATGATGTTATGCATCCAGGGAGGAACGGGGGCCAAGCATAGTGACTTAGTCGAAAGCAAAGGATGGTATCAGGTTTGCTCAGGGCCATAATAAATGTGACGCCCTCCTGCTGCTCCTGCTCCATGGAACTGGTCCATGCTTGCTGGTTGTTGCCTTCCTGATCACATGGATCCAATTACTTGCTCATTTGCAGTCTAACAGCAGTGTGAATGAGGGGCAGTGCTGACAAAACCACCAGCATAGAAAAGACRCTGCTCAGACTGCAAGGGGACACCAAGAGCCCGCTAAACAGACCACCCCTTCAGGTACCAAATATTAGGTGCAAAAGCAGGTTGTGAGCCAGCTGGGGACTGGTTTGTGCTGGGGACCTCTGTGTGCTCTTCTCTCTCCTCCGCTTGCCTGGATCTGATACTGTTAACGGTGTCTCAGCTAATTATCTCACGTCC
>NW_020456224.1:6262-7917 GCF_003342845.1 Nothoprocta perdicaria | reverse complement strand
CTCTACTATTGGGGAGAAACCTTCTGCCAAAGAAAAGGACTACTTTCCTGGTATAATCCTCCAGCCTTGTGCTTGTGTTCAAAAACCTGCAGATCTCCAAAGGCCTGATAATGGCATTAGGTTGTTTTACCCAACGGGCAATGATCTCTGCAAAAACATCAGCATCAGCTCTTGATTTGCTCTTGAACATGCAGTGATAGAAGCATGGCTTTGCTGYATTTCAGCCCRTTGGGGCAAACTCCAGCCATGTGCCCTGGATTTAGGAATATATAGAGCTTTGYTTTGTCCCTTATATGCCGTGTCATTCTGGGGCAGCTTACTTCAATTAGCTAATTATTTACTATTAAAGAAGAGACTATTTTCTAGGACAAGCCCTTGCAGTCTAACTCCTTCTTGGAKGAATAGGAAATCCTATAGTTTGCAGCTAGATAGAAACGACTGTTCTGCACTTCACTCKCTCTAACCCAGTCTTAATTTCCCTTCAGGCCAGCAAGCTTTGGGGACAGTTTACAATTACTAATTGCCAAGATATTGTTATCACAGWATTGTTATCTGYGACCKCTGCTGAAATGGGGTGACTTACRATATCAAAGCATCAACCAGAAACATCATTAGCTTAGGGATGGCATAAGCAACCAGACTGAATCAGTGCCCAGCCCTTTAGACACCCGATTTTCACCTGATAAGGCACAGTGGTCTGTGATAAGCAGGGTATGAGATTGTAGGGTCACCARTGGCTCYTCTGGGATCCATGGACRRGCCTGACCACAGCGGTTACTGAGCTGGAGGATCAATGAGGGCAGATTTGCCCTTGAATTAGTCCATGCCCATGTCACGGGTAAAGAAATGATGCGCCCAAGACATCTGTTGGCACAATAAGAATCCTGTTGRTTTGRGCTTTGGGCCTGCTTCTCTGTCAGATTTGCAACRTTTTTCATGAGAGGCCACARGAGCATCCATGAGGGGGTGCTCCCAGGCCCGGGTGCCAGTGATCCACTGCTTTAACAACCCATTAATGTCATGCAGGGGMACAGGTAACCCATGMACACCAGAGGAAGATCTAYGGGCACTGCTGCATCCACGTGCTTSTGTTGCKGCAGSATGGCCTCTGTGAACCTTCCCCTAGACCTGAAGCCATTCAGATATTTTGTTCTGGGAGTGCTTGGTGGCTAGATATCTCTGAGATCTGCTGTACAGCAGGCAGTGGTAGATGGAAGGATATTTTGCTATGTGTTTCAGGATTAAACTTGTGGGCAATATTTACTCCTGTGGCCAGGACAGTRCCTTCTGGGGGAAGCAAGGTTTTTTTTGTCATGAGGAGCTACTCATCTGCATGCACACTCGTACCGAGCAGYGTGGGTGGCTGCTTTTTCTCCACAGAGCCKCCAGGAAGGGCTGCAGCGAGGTCATGGTATTGACAGTGAGAGCTGTRCTGTTCTCCTGGCAGCACAGCCCATTTGTGTTGTTAATTAATGGCTTTGCTGGGGGAAGATAAATGCTGCTGCTTTATTGTAAAACAGAAGTAAATTTTTAATAAGGTCCAATTAGTGGCAGTTTCCAGTGGCAGGCAGCTCTGCACCTTCCCAGCAGCATCCCAGGGAGGAGGCAGGAGCAACTGAATCAGCCCCTTCATTAAGGTCCTCAGTCTGGTGAGA
>NW_020456224.1:2808-4412 GCF_003342845.1 Nothoprocta perdicaria | reverse complement strand
CTTTTCACTCTTAATATACTGGTAGAAGCTCATCTTTTTGACCTTGATATCCTTTTCCACATTGTGCTTCAGTTTTGCTGACACCTTCATGCCAACGCAATGCTTCTGCATTCATTCAGAGGCATGTCCTTCGTTCCCASTTCTACTTCCTGCATACATCCTTTTTGGCAATGAAGTTCAGCCATGAGATCCCTGTTTAATCAAACTTCCTTCCACCCTTTGTAACACTCCACTCTCCTTCCGTGTTTGCCAAAGCCCCACCTGGTCTGCAGCTTTTATCTGTCTTTTAGACACTATAGTCATTATTAACTTCCCTTGACTCTCTCTTCCTTGGTCAGCRATATGGCCAATTTCACATTTGCTTTCCTTAGCCAGAACTCACAGGCTCCAAGAGGCAGGTTATTGGTCCTGGGGGTATGTCAACATCAGATGTGAACTAACACAGCATTGGATGTCCTCTCCATGAAAGGAGCTTGGGTTCATCCCACCCTACAAAGCAGGAACCAGAGTCCCAAGAAAGTGTGAGCACCAACAGTAACTTGGATAATCTGCTCTTCTCTGAAGCTTCATTCTCTAGTTACTCTAGTAATTCTGAAAATGTTTACATTTTTTCCCTTCTTACAGAAAAACACAATATGGGTTTGCAAACTATATTCTGCACAAATATAACAACATTTTAATTGGACCTTCACGCCTTCAAGCTAGGCTTAGCTATGAACACACACAAATATGCACCTCTCTGGTAGACATTGAGGAGCTTCCAACTAGCACTGCCTCAGGTAACAGAATTACTGCACTAAGTATCACAGGTCTATATGCAGTTATCCTTATGTATTAGAGGAGATTAAGAAAAACACCCTTCTTCCAAATTAGAAAATCATAGTTTCCAGGGGAAAGAAAAGATACCCCTGACTGTTGGTGTGACAGCTGAAGCCCAGAAAAAGAGTGTGGTTATTTAAGAGGCATTCACACAACACAGAGTGGTTCCATTTTGAGCAAAGGTTCTTGCGTTTTACAACAAGACATGTGGGAGCCAGATATCTATAATGCTTGGTTTTTTTTTTTTTTTCCATGAGAAGCTCTGAGAAGGCCTTTTCTATTTCTCTGCTTTCCCTTGCCAGCTGTTGTGCTGCCTGCTTAAATCCAGTCAGGTGTATATGAGAATCCAGAAGTCACAACGAAGTCCTAGAACCTGTGCTTCCTGCCTGAACAGAGCAGGTTAGACTCACCTGTCTATGCACAACTGCTCCAGGAACCCCTGAAGCCCTTCAGATGTGGAGTACCAAAACCACAGACAGTACTTACTAAGTTCACAAGGTTTCTGAGAGATGCCACTCAATTCCTATACATAGCACTTTCTTTTTCCTTATAACATTGGAACCACCTGTATGATAACCACATAAATTACTTCTAATCCTAATATGGAAATGTTGAAGTCATTTCATGCTTGCTAAGTCGTTGGCTTCAATGATTTTGTACGGCAGAGTTTGGTGAGTGGAAAGTTTTCCTGAGATCTTTGAATTTGGAACTTCTAAATTTTCTGAATACTCTGATTTTTGTTTCATAAAATGATGGAAACAATCTCCATTATTTTTATCTTAGTA
>NW_020456224.1:0-763 GCF_003342845.1 Nothoprocta perdicaria | reverse complement strand
AGGTCAAGCTCCGTCTCCAGTGTATCTGCTCATCCTCAAGCCCACTTCTCCCTTGAGGTGCTTTGCCTCCAGAATWGTTTCTAGTTAGATAGATTAAAGCAGACAATAGGATTCTTCGCTACTTGCCACAGCTCATTAGATAACTATTAGAAAACATCTCATTAGAATTTAGAAAACRCTGTACTGCTCATTTTCTAAAGATTTGTTTGTACAGAGAAAACAAAAAAGTGGAAGGCAATGATAAAAAAGGAAGCCACAGTAATTTCTTGTCCTAATTCATACTTCCTAAATGAGAAACTTTTCCAGCCCTGGCTTAAAGAACATTTAATTGAAAAACATATCAGAAAGAAGAGTATGGGCTCTTCTGCACTCTTCACATTCTGCATGTCTCCTTGTTGGGAGCCCTCCTATGYAGGAAACTGCCTGCATCTCACCCCTGTCACGGGATCTGGACTATAAGCACTCTATCAGCATAGCCAAATAGTCTGGCTCTGGCAGTATTAAGCCTGCAGCTGATACCCTAAGGGAACCTAAGCATTGCTATGGTAGATCCACACAATCCTCATTGCTATCTAGATGCCAATCTGCATCCTATAATTTTGCTATGCTTACAAAGGACTTGTTTTTGCAAGTTATCCTCTCTTCTGRTTCTTACCACCCTTCCATTTCGTGCCTCACAGCGCTTGCAGTTCTTGTCTACTGCAAGAAAAACAGCACTAAACTTCASTGTATCATTGGGCACAGTCCTAGAGATTAACAAAGC
>NW_020456223.1:9441-11749 GCF_003342845.1 Nothoprocta perdicaria | reverse complement strand
CACATACTTTCCCCAGAACGACCGGGAAAATATGTGGGGAAAGGATCTCCCTTCCCAGAAGCTCACTGGCTGAGATGGGACATTTGGCCTCCTAAAACGCATCAAGGGTCAAGGCGGCATCAGAGCCACCTGCACATTTCCTCTGCCTACCTGTTAGCAGTGACTACRKTTTTCTCCTCTAATSAKCCCCTGGGGAATCYTTGTTGATAACAACTAGCAGTGGGASCCATTAAGGCTCTACAGAACTTGGAAGGCTGCTTCTAAGCAGGAAGTCTCGAACATTTTGTTCAGTCTCCTCTCAGGAACTGACGTTCATGGGCTCATCACCAAATTCACCACGCGAATCGTTAAAAGGCAAAAAGGTCTGACCAACATTATCTCTCCCTGTAATTTTCATCAAGGTTTGCACAGCTAATTGGAGAGCTCTCAGTAGTACAGCAGAAAGGTGAAGACATCAATATCATACAAGAACCTCTACCTTTAATGGCTTTTATTATTATTACTAAAGTTCAGCTTTCAGACTAAGTGAATCCAATCCCCATCAACACAGAGTGACTCCCAGTGCAGTCTAGACGTGCAGGTACAGCAGGTCCCAGAGCTCAGGCCCTGTACGGACACTTTTCCCTAACCCTCCCCAACCTGCCATTTCTCTCAGCAGCCACCTGGGGCTTCCACCACTTCTCCTAGAAGCTTCCCTGTTCCTCTGAAGGCAGCGACAGATGGCACAGTTAATGTGCCCGACTCCCAACTGCTTTCCTTAGGGAACTAGTTTAAAGTAGACACGGGATATTTATCTTAACTGCAAAGAAACAAAAATAAAGCATGAAATAATTCCAAAAAATTAATGATGCTCTTTGACTGTAGGCTAAGTCCAAGATTCACCGATGAGGCTCCCTGGCCACAAGGGTAAGCTTTCCTGCAAAGCCAGAGCAAGCTTTAAACTGCCTGCAGTGCTGACCAGGACCTGGGGTTCTGAGCGAACAGAGAGGAGCAGGAGGCCTCCCAATCCTGAAGCTTGACTATGTCCAGCTAGTTGCTGCAAAGGAGAGGTTAGCAGTTGCCCATTTAAGCAGGACATGTGGGAATGGGAGAGCCGCAGAGATTATGGGCCGTCATGTCGGCCATGCTGAGCTCGGGGACCGCGGACCTGCCTCTGCTGCTCTACTAAAGAAGGGAAAGAGCTTTAATACTATTTCCTGCAGAGGGGAGATTTTCTTTCAGAGCAACCCAAGCTGCACTTGAGGATCTCCAAGGAAACCTAACCCACCAAAACCAGAAGCACTGGACTCTCCTGAAGCCTTGGGCTGGCAGCAGGAGAGGACAAGGGAAACAGCCACGTCCCACACCTCCTCCATCAGGCCTCCAGCTCCACAACCTGCCACAGCCTCAAGGGAGCTCCCTAAACCAAGATCTCCCATGGCCCTGGAGCAGAGAGGAGACTGAGCAGAAACAGAGGAGACAGGAGAGAAAGGGCAGAGACGCCAGGGTGCAGAGCAGGGCTCACAGTGCCACAAACAAGATCCTGGAGGCTGAATAAGCAATCCAGAGGAATGAGTCAAGGCAGGCTTCCCTCTGCAGTGCCCTGGAAATCCACATCTGGGACAGGATTGCAGGGGATGGGGTCTTCCTTCCACAAGAGTGTCCCAGGACTCTTCAGAGAGGAGGAAGGGCAGGCAGGTTGGTTGCAGGGATGTTCTCCAGCTTCATCAGTGCAGAGCAGGGAGCTGCTCATCTCACAAACTGCTGCTTGACTCCAAATGCGGATTCTGTGGCATTGCACCGCATTCCAGGCTCTGCTGTGCAGCCCCGAGAGAGCCAGGGAGCCAGGACGGCTCCAGGGTGCTGGGGAAAAGTACATGGAAAAGCTCAGGGTGCACTTAAGGTGCAAGAGGAGGAACAGCAGTTTGGGAAGATTCCATCCCTGACGGGAGGTGACGACTTCCAGGAGACGGGGGAATCTCTCTGCTCTCCCCCTGGCGCTGCCATCTCCACGGCAGGGACCCACTGAGCCCCAGGGGACACACGGGGATGTGCCCCATCCTGGGGAAGTCTCCCTGCTGACGTGGGTGCAGACCCTCCTTTTCCCATGGGCACAGCAGGCCCCAGGACACACTGGCAGCCAACCCGCCCCGCGCCCCGATCTGTCCCCACACACAGGGYCCTTCTGCCCCCAGGGCCCGCGACGCCCCGCGAGACACCCACAAGATGGCGCCGCCTGCGGCAGGGGAGGGCGGAGCTGCCGGCAGGGTAGGAGGCTGCAGCGTTGCCATGGCAGCTGACAGATGACAGCCAATGGCTGTGCTGTGCT
>NW_020456223.1:6878-8796 GCF_003342845.1 Nothoprocta perdicaria | reverse complement strand
GGAGGCAGCTGAGCTGAGGGCAGGCTGCTGCCTCCCTGCAGGAGGAGGCCAAGGGCAGGGACTGCTGTGCTGTGCTGCAGAGAGGGGCTGGCATGGGGGGCTGCAGGCCGCCTGGTGCTCCAGTCCCTTAATTGTCTTCATTGCTCTGTGCTGGACCCTGCCTAGAGGTTCCCCGTCCCTGTGGYACTGAGGAGCCCAGAGCTGCTCCCCAGCCTGCAGGTGTGGGCTGAGCAGAGCTGAGCAGAGGGGCAGGATCCCCTCCCTGCACCTGTTGGCAACTCTCCTCCAGATGTAGCCAGGAGCCCATTGGCCATGAGGGCACTGCTGTCTCATGGTGAACTTGGTGTCAACCGGGACTCCCAGGTCCCTCCCTGTGGAGCTGCTCTCCAGGAGGTCTCCCCCTGGGACAGAGGGAAACTCTATTGCACCTGGCCATTTTATTCATAGAATTATAGAATCATAGAATGCTTAAGGTTGGAAGGGACTTCAGAGGTCATCTAGTCCAACCCCCCTGCACACGCAGGGTCACCTAGAGCACGTGGCACAGGGTTGCGTCCAAGCGGGTTTTAAAGATCTCCAAAGAAGGAGACTCCACAACCTCTCTGGGCAGCCTGTTCCAGGGCTCTCTCACCCTCCCTGTCAAGACGTGTTTCCTTAAGTTCCTGTGGAACTTCTGGTGTCTCAGCTTCTTGGCCACCAGGGCACACTGCTGCCTCATGGTCATCTTGTCATCCACCATGACCGCGAGGTCCCTCTCTGCGGGGCTGCTCTCCAGCAGGTCCACCCCTAATCTGGTGTCGGGGGTTATTCCTCCCCAAATGCAGGACCCTGAACTTGCCCTTGTTGAACTTCATGAGATGAAGTGATGACCTCATGATGACCTCAGCATGCCTGGATCACAGGCTACCCAGGCTTCCCAGGGACGTCTTCAGTGATAACTTGTCCTTCCTGGATTATCTAAATGTTCCAGGTACCACAGAGACAGCTTGGGCAGCCAACCCCTCTGCTGCCAGTTTTGTTCTTCCCAGCTCTTTCTCCATGCCCTGGCCTTTGAGCCGCAGCCTTTGCTGTCTTAGTAGCAACCTCCCTTCACTCTTACATTGCCACCTGCCATCCAGGACAGCATGTCATCACTTGCAATCCAAGTCTTTTTGTACAATAAGGTCCTTTTTAACAGGATTCCTGGTGCCAGCTGTTCAGCTGAGGTGCTGAAGCCAAAACACATTCCAAGAGGTGCAGCCTGTGGAGCAACCAGGTGCAAATGGAGATGCCCAAGCAGTCACAGGACTGCCTTGTACCCAGTCTTCCATGACTCCACAAGGCTGCATGGAGCCACTTGAAGAGGAGAGGGCTCCTCTGGACGCACAGCCTGTGATGGGCAGTGAGGGGAAACTCATAGAACAAAAGGAGTCACCCAATAGTAAAGGACCAAACCGAGTAGGGCCCCAAGTCAGGGCTCTGCAGTGTCAGGAGAGGCAGCGGGCTGGGTCTAATGGGAAATTAGTGTCCTGAGCAATGGGAAATCAGCGTTCTGAGCAATGGGAAATGCCCTGACATTGCTCCAAGCATCCTCCACAGCCAGACACTCAGGAGGACTTTTCAGGTGCCATGATGTGGATCCAGCTGTCTCTGTCCTCACCATCATGCCAATGTGGAGTCACTCTGTGTCCCCACAGCCCCTCACCCTGTAGAGCAGCATGGCCAGCCTGGGCCCTGCAGGGAGCACAGGGGATGGGTCCAGGAGCAGCCAGGCCAGCACAGACAAACTGACCTGGGGAAAGACTCTCTGGGGAGCAGGGCCATGTACAGAGAAGAGCAAAGGAGCAGTGCGGTGCTTGTGGGGGGATCCATGCAAAGCTGTTCCTGTGTGTCAACTCGCGGCAGGCTGCTCTGCCACTGGAGAGCTCTGAGGAGCCCC
>NW_020456223.1:3049-4267 GCF_003342845.1 Nothoprocta perdicaria | reverse complement strand
AAGACCTTAGCTCAGCTCCCTGTCTGGAGCTCCAGCATCCAGTTCTACCATGAGCAACAGAAACTTCTGCCCTTTGACTCCAGAGAGGTTATTTCTGCTATAATAAAGGGCAGTTCAGTGTTTTCACAGTCAGTTATGAGGTATTGTGGCCACAAAACCAAATACCTCTCTTGCTATGTCACACTCCTGAGCATTCACTGCCTGTGCTGACATTGGTATCCACTCGCAACATGCAGCTCTCCAGACTCAYCTCTCTTTCTCAGCTCTGATCTCCCAAGAGTGATGCAGAGAGTGCAACACAGCTCCGATGTACAGAACAAGGACCCGATATTGTGGTTCTGGTAGGAACAGATAACTCAGGACTCAGCTTCTACAAAAAAGACACACGGAGTTTAGCCCAACTGCTCACATACAGCCCCCCCAGCAGGATCTCCCTTTCCCTGGCACCTCTGTGGCTTCTGCATGGCACATTCGGCCATCACAATTGTCCTAAGGAAAAGCTGTGCCCCACTGCAGGGCAACACACATCCTAGCAGCAGAGCCCAGCAGGGCCAAGGGCCTTTACAGGTGGCATCTCCTGAAAAGATCATCAGCTCTTCCCCTGACCCACAGGCTGTGCTACTTTGAGCCCCAAAGGCAAGAAGGGATCCTCGTCCTCTCCCTGCATTGGGAGGCACTTCTGCAGCAGAAACCAAGAGTCTAGGTCAGACTCTGTAGCTGCAAATTAACTCCCCAGAAAGCCCAAGAAGAGGAAGAAGGGCAGCCCAGCCTGGGAGGGAAACAAGCATCAACACCTTGTGCTTGTGGAGGAGAAAGAATCTGCTCTGCAGGGGCAGGCAAAAAACTTCCTGCACCCCAGCCTTGCATGAGGATTTCGAAGCAAGTTCTTCTTCCCTCAGATCACCTCTCTGCTGCTTGGAGATGTCCTTGCTGAGGGCTCTGTCCCTGTCCCCACCAAAGACACTTGCCCGTTTGCTGACCATTCWGCTCATCCATAGAGAAAGCAGCAAAGGGCAGGGAGCACCTGGGGACATCTCCCTGTTTGCAGGTGCTACAGAGCACATCAGAGAGTCTCTGGAGAAAGTGGCAAGGGGTTGTCGGTGCTGTGTGCAGGCTGAAAGTTGCTGAAGGCACTTGATCAGGTTCCTTGAAAACCAAAAAATGCACAGTGGTGACAAAGAGGATGTGCCCCTTTCTTAAACCTCTCCACTGCATTTC
>NW_020456223.1:0-1319 GCF_003342845.1 Nothoprocta perdicaria | reverse complement strand
GGCCTCCAACTGGACTCGGCCCCATTTATCATGATGACCGGAGGGGAATGTCCTCAGCCATCTCAAATGTCCCCAGATGCCATCCAATACTATGTGAGCACCTTGGAGTATAAAGCAGAGACCCTGCTTTACAGTGTAAAAAGTTAATCTAATTCAGTGCATTTATCTGATTCAGTGACATAGAAACAGGCTGCAGGGCCAAGACAGATGCCTGCATTGCCCAGCATAATCAAATGACTCCTCCAGGACACACAGCATGGGATCTATTGGAAGCCATGTCCCTTTGGAGTAATTTCTGGGTCATSAAGAGGCCACCWGAGGGGTTCCTACCAGTGCCCAAACAACTGCATCCCTCCACTGCTTTTAGGCCAAGTCCATCCCCGCTACAGCTGTGCATGCTTCATAAAGGGGAGAGGCACATCACACCAAGGGTTCTGCTCTATTCTCTACACTCTGGAAACCCTTCTAGCTCTCCTCTTCTYCAAGGTCTACTTTCCTAACCCAACCATATCAAGAGGGAGACTAATGGTGGTCTCAGGACATCTGGATCATCACTTATCTAAGACCAGGAACATCTTCACTGGTTAACTTGTCCTTCCTGCAGATTGGTTCAAGAAGTATTTCACAGGCCCAGTAGTACCAYTGAGTCATTTCACACAGCAAATGCTTWTGTGTCATTCCTGCATGGCCACTGCTGCATTTTCCAGGTCTCAGGCACTGCAGAGTTTGCTCTCTTAGTGGGAAACTCCTTTCTATACTTAACTGAATCTATCTGTACTTACTGCACCATCACAGATTAGGGGTTGACCTGCTGGAAAGCAGCTCTGTGGAGAGSGTTCTGGAGGACAACATGGTGACCCTGAGCCATCAATGTGCCTTAGTGGCCTAGGAGGCAAATGGGATCCCAGCCTGCATTAGGAGAAGTGTGGCCAGCAGGYTGAGGGAAGGGATCTTGCTSTTCTGCTCAGCGCTGGTGAGGCCACATCTGGAGCTCTGGGTGCAGTTCTGAGCTCTGCAGGGCAAGGAGGATGTGGAACTTCTAGAAAGGGTGCTGYATACAGCGACAGAGATGATTAAGAGACTGCAGCATTTATTGTATGAGGAAAGACTAAGGGAGCTGGTCCTGTTTATTCTGGAGAAAAGAAGACTGAGAGAGCATCTGATCAATATGTATAAACACCTGAGGGGAGAAATGTAAAGAGGATGGGACAAGACTCTTCTTAGTGGTGGCAAGAGACAAAAAATGTGGTAAAGAGTATAAATAAAAACAAAGGAAGTTCCATCTCCATATGAGGAAGAACTTCTTCATTGTGAGGGTG
>NW_020456222.1:3321-11180 GCF_003342845.1 Nothoprocta perdicaria | reverse complement strand
GTGGTTTTCCCAGCAGATATCAGGGTGGTTGAAGTCCCCCAGGAGGACCAGGGCCTGTGATCGGGAGGCTTCCCGCAGCTGCCCGTAGAAGGCTTCGTCCACTTCCTCGTCCTGGTCAGGAGGCCTGTAGTAAACTCCCACCACTGTGTCGCCCCTGCTCGCTTGCCCCTTTATCCTCACCCACAGGCTCTCTACTCGCGTTCCAATCTCCCCTATGCTGAGCTCTAAGCATTCCAGTTGTTCCCTCACATAAAGAGCAACTCCGCCACCTCGCCTGTCTGCCCTGTCCCTCCTGAAAAGCCTATAGCCCTCCATGGCCACATTCCAGTCATGGCAACTGTCCCACCATGTCTCAGTAATTGCGATGAGATCATGGCCCTGTAGCCGCACATGCATCTCCAGCTCCTCTTGTTTATTGCCCATGCTGCGTGCGTTTATGTAGAGGCATTTGAGTGGGGCTCCCAATGTGCCTCTCCTCCTTGTCGGGACAGCTGCATCCTGACCGTGCGGGCTCACAGAAGTTTTCCTATTTTGCCCTATGGCCTCTAGAGTCCTAGAGGACCCTTCACAGGCCACAGCTCTAGATTGCTGTGGATGGTGTGACGGGCCATCAGGYACCATCTCATTTGCCACCCCACGGATACCCCCCTCCCCCCTCGAATCTAGTTTAAAGCCCTCACAAAGCCAGCAGGACACCTGAAGGAAATAGTCCTGTGTGCTGAAAACAGGGTCTGCTAAGGGGAGAGCCAGCTCCTTCCCCAGCTCCTCTGTAGAGCCCCAGGGTGCTGGCAGGACATGAGCACCTGGCTCCTATAGAGTCATCTCCATGGCAGGACCTCAGGGTGTCTGAATTTGTAGATGAATCTGCACACCCCATAAACCCTTCATAACAAGTGCACTTGTTATGCACTTTCCAAGCATTCCTTTGTTGTCTGAAGCTGTTCCTGTGGGCAGCTCTTTCTCGGTCCCCATGTCTTTGCCCCTCAATGCTCACAGATCCTCTCCCACCTAGTAGACACTCAGCTCTGCCCAGCAGAAAACGCTTTGTAAAAAGGGCACTGCCCAGGGGCAGCTTTGTGTTTGCACCTGAGGAGCAGGTGAGGCTAAGWGTGGTGAGARTGATGAGAACTGCAAAACTGATATTGCTGGTCCCTGGCTGAAGACACTATCTGAGGATTCTCACTGACATCTTGATCTCTTACAGCAGCACTTCAGAGCTCTCATTCACTCCTCTATCCCCCAAACAGCCTTTTCAGTTTGTGCCCTCACAAATAAAACAGAAACAAAAGCAGARACTATTGAGAATGCCTTCCCTCTCAGGTAAGCCTGCCATGAGTGTCCTCTCGAAAGTCCCCTCCAGAGGTGTTCTGGGGGTGAGCTAGAGCTCTGAGTAGCCCTGACCATGCAGCCCCCTCTCAATAAGAGAATGAACCTGCCCAGCTGGGGGTCTCACTTCCTCTCCACAGAGCTTCTCCCTGCAGTGCCGTGGGGAGCTCCCCAAGTAGACTGAGTGCTGCTGACCCTGGCAGGTGGCAGAGGCACTGACCCAGGCACAGAGCACCCTGGGATGTGGGGACGCTGCTGTGAATTACAGTCCTGACAGACGTGCGTGCACAGCCCAACTGCATGTCTCTTCAGGTGACGCTTTCAGGTGAATTGAGATGTGGCTAAGGGGCAGAGCTCAAAGAGTTACGATAGCAGTGCAGAGTCTAAGTGGAGGTCAGTAGGTGTGATGGGTCAGCCCACGCTGACTTTTCACAGGTAGCCCTATTCAGGTGTTAACCACCAGTGACATGATCTGCTCCTGGTGCTTGCCGCCCTGATCTTTTCCCCATTCACCCAATAATTCCTGCTCTTCCCCCATTCACCCAATAATCAGCAATAGCAATCCTGATGGCTGCATTCTGACAGGGATATATCCCTGGTCCAAATTCGGTTGAAATGTAACAATGACCGTAAGTCAAATATCCCATAAATATGGAGAGAGCCTGAGACACCACTGAACTCTCCTAGCACAGCAGTGGACTGCACACCAGGTTCTCCGTGTGAGCAGGGACACCACTCAAGGACACACCTCGGGGTTAGGAGACCCTTGACACAACAGATCGGTGGTAAGTGACTACATCAGGCTCACTGAATTTGTAAGCTTTACAGACATAACCATGCCCAAAATTCTTTAGTCATAAACCGTTGACCAGATCTTGGACTCGTCTTGGATCCAGCTGCACCCAGACTCCCCTCAGAAGGACTTTGGAAAGCATGGGAGTCCAATCTGAATCTCATGACTCAATGGGAGGGTCTCCTTGGGAATTCAGTGTATATCCTGTACCCCATGCAGCAAATAAGAAGTAACCTTGCAATAGCATCGTTAAACCACTGTCCACATCAATAAACCTACTACTGTTTCTTTCACATGAATGAAGAGCATTGTGTCTTTCACCTCTATGGCCACTCATTCTGTGACAGTAGCTAGCAGCGTTCCCTGAGGATCAGTGCCTTGTCTAGCTTTTGTTCAACTTCCTCAGTGATCTGGATGAAGAGACAAGAGGCACTCAGGGCAAGTTTGCTGATGATTCAAAACAGGGAGGAGAGGCTGAAACAACAAGAGAGCTGTGCTGCTATTCAGAGAGACCTGCACAGGCTGGAGAGATGAGCAGAGAGGAACCTCATGAAGTTCAACAAAGGGAGGGGCCGAAGAGTGCCAAATGTCTGGAAAGCAGCTCTGCATAAAGGGACCTGGGGGTCCTGATGAACATGACCCAGTAATGTGCTCTTGTGAGCAAGGAGGCTGATGGTATCTTGAAGTGCATTAGGAAGAGTGTTGTCAGCAAGTTGAGAGATCCTCCCCAACTACTCCATGCTGGTGAGGCCACCTCTGGAATACTGTGTCCAGTTCTTGACTCCACCAGGATTAGAGGGACATTAGACTACTGGAGTAGGGCTACAAAGATGTTGAAGGGATTGGAGCATCTCTCCTATGAGGAAAGTTTGGGAGAGCTGGGCCTGTTCATCCTGGAGAAGAGAAGACTGAGAGGGGATCTCAGCAGCATGCACAATATCTTAAGGGTGGGTGTCAAGAGGATGGGGCCAGACTCTTTTCAGTGGTGTCCAGTGATAAGATGAGAAGCAGTGGGCACAAACCAAAATACAGGAAACGCCATCAGAACATGAGGAAAAGCTGCTTTCCTGTAAAAGTAACAAAGCCCTGGGACAGCTTTCCAGTTGTGGGGTCTCCCATCCTTGATGACATGCAAAAGGCACCTGGACACATTCCTGGGGCAACCTGTTCTAGGTGACCCTGTTTGAGCATTGAGGTTGAACTAGGTGATCTCTGGAGGCTCCTTCCAACCTCAACCATTCTGTGATTCTTTGTGTTATTCTGTGTTTGTGTGTGGGCAACTGACCCTCCATCTTCAGTGATTCTAATGAGACCTTAGACAATAGAGTCCCATTTAGATATCTGTGATACACACATCAGTTTTGGCAAGAGAAATGCCACTTCTTGTGAGTTTGCAGAGTGCACAAGAGGGATCTGAATACCATTCCAGCCCAGGACCTTAAACCTGGCAAGAGATGCCTAGACTGACTCATCTGAACGATGTGTAAATGACCTCCTTCCTTGTCCCCATCTCAGTTTGTTACCTAGCTAAGAAGTGGGAATAGGGCCCCTCTGAGTGGGACAGTTCCACCTTTCCTAGAAAACCCTCCTCTGATGAGACAGTTCCTAATGCTGGCTTCAGTCTTTGGTTTTCAGAGAGAGACCATAGATAATTAGTTTAGTCTGTTTCAATGACTATTTCCCAGGAGGAGGAGGAGGGAGCAAAAGGACAAGAGGGAGCAAAAATCAAGTCACACCTCCAGCTGTGTCACTCTTCAGAGCATGGCCAGGCTCCTGGGGTGGAGCTCGTGGCAACCTGACAGCACTATGACCAGGAGCAGCTCTGTGCAGACAGCTGTGACCAGGAGCAGCTCCTCCGCAAAGAGCAGCAGAGCTCCGGGCATTTCCCACAGGTGTCAACTTGAAACAAACAAGACAAGCGAGACAAGTGAGACTGAAAGAAGTTAGAAGGTATTTGGAGGTGGGAGGATGTCTGAGGGCTCTATGATGGAGAAATCTTTTTAGTTTCTAAATCAGTAAGTCTGGTCCTTGCTAGGCAGTGATCATGAGGTACCTTGAGGAGTCTTCTAAAGCTACCACCTCCCATGGCTGATAGAAAATGTCAGGAGAGCTTTCCCCCTTTCCCTGGCATGAAGAAGGAGGTATTCAGAGCAGGGATTCCTTGTGACACTGTCAGAGTGTCCCTGCCACTGCACGGTGCTCTGTGCCTGGAGCAGTGACTCTACTGCCTGCAAGGGTCAACACTCAGCCTTCCTGGGGACTGCAGGGGGAGGCTCAGGGTGGAAGCGGAGAGCCCCTGCAAGGCAGGCCTCCATTCTCCATTTGAGAAGGATCTCAAACTTCTCAGTGCTCAAACTTCTCAAACTTCTCTGTCTCTCCCTGTCCCTTCCTCCTTAAACAGAAATATCATGCTTGTGCATGCTGATTCTGTTCTTGCCCAATTACTGTGTGGCCAGGGTGGGATTCAGATGCAGTTCAGGCACTAACTCTGTGGATTTGAGATCAACTGAGGAAGGGGATAACGTTTGCTGATGTGCACTTTGGTTCTAGATTCCTCTGTGCTCAGCCGTGTCCTTTCTTTCTGACATGAGTGCAAATATCCTGTACCTCAGAGGTGCAAGCAGAGGGCAGCTGTGAACAAGGGAGATGGACAAGGAGCTCTCCTCACTCAGCATTAAGACCATGGGGACTCCCTTTGCCTTTAGGAATCACAGTGGCTCACTCTGAGTGAGTGTAGGAGCACTCCAGACGATCTCTATGTCCTCAATGCAAACTCAGCACAAAATGGAGCTCAAGTCATAAGAGCTCAGTGAATTTTTTTTTGTGATGTGGAGAGAGAAACAGGGAAGGGAGTTATGCGAAAGTTCTGCTCCTGGAAGTATGTACTAACTTGTCCACCTCTCTTCGTCCTTGGACAGTCCCCTTCAGTGCTGCAAGACAGCAGATGTCCAACAGCAGCTCCTTCAATGAGTTCCTCTTACTGGCATTCTCAGAAACRCGGGAGCTGCAGCTCTTGCACTTTGCAGTGTTTCTCTGCATCTACCTGTTTGCCCTCCTGGGCAATGGCCTCATCATCACAGCCATAGTCTATGACCACCACCTGCACTCCCCCATGTACTTCTTCCTTCTCAAGCTCTCTGTCCTGGATATTGGCTCCATCTCCACTACTGTTCCCAAATCCATGGCCAATTCCCTGTGGGACACCAGGGCCATTTCCCACTTGGGATGTGCTGCCCAGGTATTTTTCCTCTTTTTCCTCCTTTCAGCAGAGTGTTCTCTTCTCACGGTCATGGCTTATGACCGCTTTGCAGCCATCTGCAGACCCCTGCACTATGGGATCCTCATGAGCAGCAGAGCTTGTGCCAAAATGGCAGCAGCTGCCTGGGSCAGTGGTGTTCTCARTGCTCTCCTGCACACTGCCAACACATTTTCAATACCACTCTGCCAAGGCAATGTCATGGAGCAGTTCTTCTGTGAAGTTGCCCAGCTCCTCAAGCTCTCCTGCTCAGACTCCTACCTCAGGGAAGCTGCTGTTATGGTATTTACTCTTTGTTTAGTGGTTGGGTGCTTTGTTTTTGGTGTGCTGTCCTATGTGCAGATCTTCAGAGCTGTGCTGAGGATCCCCTCTGAGCAGGGTCGACAGAAAGCCTTTTCCATGTGCCTCCCTCACCTGGCCGTAATCTCCCTTTCTGTCAGCACCATCATGATTGCCTACCTCAAGCCCCCCTCCATTTTTCTCCCCATCCCTGGATCTAGGGGTGGCTGTTCTTTATGCAGTGGTGCCTCCAGCAGTTGATCCTCTCATCTACAGCTTGAGGAACAAGGAGCTCAAGCATGTGCTGAGAAAATTGCTTCAGCGGGCACAATGTCAGCACCAGTAAGTGTCCCATGTGCACCTCCTCCTCATTCCCATGGAACTGGCATGAAGGCTGTTGTTCGTTTCTTTCTTAATTATGTTTCTTTTTTGGATTTGCATTAAAAGAAAAATCATTTTGGTTCGTGTCACTCGTCCTCAGAAATCCTTTGAATCTGACTAAGCAACCTGTTGAAACAGAAAGCAAGACTTGTCTCTTCATCAGCAGAGATATGGGCAGCTCATAACGTGCTAGTCTCATCTCACTCAGAGGCCCTCAGTGCCGTGCAGAGAGTTTCCCTTGCAGTGTCTCTTTCAGCAATGACACCAAGGGCTCTGGCAAGTACACATGGATATGAGAGCATGGGTCTCATGTCCATTAGGGGGGCACAACCCTCCTGTCCACAGTCAGGCTGTGATCTCACACTCATTCCTGTGAGGGTGCCAGCCTGGTGTCCCTGTGGGCTCGTCTTTTCCCTCTCCAGTGCTGCAGTGCTCACAGTGRAGTGGGAGTGGAGGGGAYRAGAWTCTGRATSYAATCTGTGGGGACAAAHCCTATGCTCTTTGGGACCATCCCCTMATTGCTACAGGAGGCAYTTCCTGGCTGCAGSCTTCACATGGGGACWGCAKTTTTCCTGGAGAMACTTCCACTTCCAGCAGCAGGACTTTCTCTTTTCAGAGTTGTTCTCCTCATTTCCACACTCTCCTGCTGTSCTSYCGTGTGTGTAGACAGATCAAGAGCTATCATAATGAGTTGGTGTTAGAGTTGTTTCCCCTGCGTTCCTCTGAGCACTGGCAGGAGTAAATAATGGGCACCTTTAAAACACAAGGGCATCTCCTCAGACACATACGGACATCTTCTTGAGAAAAAGGAGTTGAAAATATACCAAGTTCACAGTCACAATGCAATCTGCTAGTGACCACAGGCTAGATCCAGGCCATGAGCCCAGGGCAGGCTGCTCTATCCTTCGAGCAGGAGGACCCGTCAGACTGACTGCAGGGCCAGGGCTCTCATGTTGTCTTTGGGAGCATAGTGGGCATGCAGAGATGTGTGGCAGAATGGAGATGGCCATTTYCCCCAGCACCGCTGGGGTGAATGGTCAGTGCTGGAAAGGAGTGATGTGAGGGGCTGTTTTGGGAGGATGGACCTGGCTCATCTTCCCCAGTGTGTCCACTGCAACAGAGGAAACAATCTGGGATCTTYCTTTATGCACTCTCCATGTCCTGGTACCCTTCCCAAAACACCTATATTTGTATTGCGAGCATTCTGGTGTGTGCTCCCACTCTGCTCTTCACATAACCAGGRGCCRAATGGCAGCATTTTTCTTTCTCCATAACTATGTGCACCTGTGCCAGTTTGAGGTATTTTGTGTGCACCACTCAGAGGGAGGTAGCAGGTGGGAAAGACTGACAGAGATGGTGAGGCTCCAAAAGAAGMGGTTCTAGGCTGGGGATATTACCTGCACCTGATGGATATCTCAATCAGAGCATGAATTATAAACACCATCCAAGTCTTCCACTCCTCCTGCTTAAACATAATGCTGGGGGAGAGGTTGAGCCATTCTTGGTTTCTAAGCAACATTGATCTTTCACAAAGTTTGTGATGTTTGCAACAGGAGACCTGTTGCTGCACCAAACTGCAGACCCAGGGAAAGTGTCCCAGGACTGTAAGCAGAAATTGACCCTCTACGCATAGAGAAAATATGAAAATTCTCTCCATGCTCACAGACCTGTATCTATCTTCTACACAGACCAACCATTCCCCCTTCCAACCATTTTGTCTTTGTAGATACTTTCACAGGAGTGGACATGTTCAGATAACRGAGATTTGGTTTCTTCAGCTTTCTTTCCATTCCAGAGGCTGATTCACACAGTCTCCTTCAGTCT
>NW_020456222.1:0-1952 GCF_003342845.1 Nothoprocta perdicaria | reverse complement strand
GAATGGAAAAAGTTTTATTTTAAGAGGAGAGATGCAAGTCCCCAGGGGCTGATGAGAGAAATGGAATGTGGGGATGTGAGGAGAAACTTTGTCCATCCTCAAATCCTCATATTGAAAATACTGCCTTTCCTATATGCCCAGTATAAATTGGAGGATATCAATGTCACTTATTCTGTAAGCTGTAAAATAAAGAGAGCTTAAAAAGCAGGCATGCTTCTTTTCAGGCGCTCAGTGAAATCTTCCTCTGGTTTACACACTGCTGAAAACTCTCCAAGTAGCCATTAAGAACTGAAGAACTGAGGAAAATTATGAGAGTCGTGGGTCCTTGGAGGTTTGTTGCATTTTACTGGTCCCTTGGGTGTATTTGGTGCTGAGTCCATGAACCTCACGTCCTGAGAGGAGATTGAACTAAGTCCTCAAGAAGCTGAAGTCAGAAGAAAATCCAAAAGTTTCTTGGAGCATTAATGGGTCCCACTGAGGGTTGTTACCAAAGAAGGCTCCCCAGGGGCTCATAAAGCAGAACATTGGAGGTGCTGCTTGTGGGCAGGCAAAGGCAATGTGCAGATGTCTCTGATGCCATGTCAACCTTGACGTGCTTGGTCAGGTAGACTGTACAGGCACTGACACACAGCCCGTGGRCAGGGTGATCCTTTCCTCCACATGTTGCTCAGRGCTCTTTCTGGGAGCACTGTGAGGGTAAGGGCATGCAAGAAGTGCAGGACAGCAATATGGCATCTCCTGGGCTCCCTGAATGTGAGGAGGCTGTGAGGCCATGGGGATTTAAGGAAACTGCCGCTTCTCAAAGGCCTCAGTGGCAGAGACACCAGCCATGGCAAGGGGACAAAGACAGTTTGKCACCTTCCTCTCACCATGGACCTCCYTCCCTCCAGACATGTCTCTCTCTCTTCCCTTGTTTCTCCTTGAAACACAAAGCCAGAGGATGATCACAGAGATCTCTCAGAGACCTGGAGCACCACAGGCCTACTCTTTGAGTTCTCTTCACCTGTCTACATGGACACAGTCGTCCCCCACTATGAGTAGGACTTGACACTTGTCTTGAAAATCTCCATGAGGTGCCTGTTCTCCAAATCAGACAAGTTTCAGAAGGGCCTTCAGGACTGAAGTTTCTCTCTGCYAAACAAGAAACAGAGAGCACCAGTGGAGGTGCTCTCTTTGGGCTGACTGTATCAGAGGATATAAGGATGGTGGAAGACACAAACTGAGAAGTGGGAAAGAGAAAAAAAAATGGGAGAATTGAAAGGTAAGCAAAAGATTGATGAGGAGTGTCTGGGGATTTCTTCCTACAAGTTCTACATCTGAACCATTGAGAATGGAGGAAGTCAAGAAAGTTGCCCTACTTCCACAGACAAGGGGAACCTCTCTGCAGATAGAGAGAGGGAAAAATCATGGAGTCCTTTAGGGTAACAGGGAGCTCAGGAGCTCTCTAGCCTGATTGTCTTGTTCACAAGGTCATCTCTGAGGTCAGCCAAGTTGCTCTGCACTTGATCCAGTCTGATCTTGTAAATGTCCAAGTGGGGAGACTACACAGCCTCTCGAGGAAATCAGTTCCCAGATGCTTGACCATCCTCTGAAGGGAAAAACATTTCCTCATCACTTCCATGATACTCTGTATCTGCTCTACTTCTTTTAATTTTTGCCCATTATCACTTATCCTCCCACCATGCATGAGGATGAAGATCCTGGCTCCATCTTCTTGATGACTTCCTTGCAGCAATTGAAGGCCTTCCAAATAAGGTCCTTCCAAAGCCACCCCTTTTTGCAGGTTGAAGAAGACCCATATCTTCACAGACCAAGTGCTCTAGCTCTCCAGTGATCTTGAGAGCCTTCTCACATAGTTTCTCACAGTTATCAACCTTTTGCTTCTCCCAGGGACCCACACTGGCCCTGGACACAATACTGGAGATGTGATCTAGGGAATACAGATGAGAGAG
>NW_020456221.1:2879009-3031658 GCF_003342845.1 Nothoprocta perdicaria | reverse complement strand
TTTTTTTTTTTTAAAGTATGAATGCAATGTCTCTGCATATTCCCCTGATGTCATCCGTTAATGAAGTAACTAGAAGACAGTAGGTATATAGTGGGTATGTAGCTATTGAGTGGGGTTACTTCATCTTTATTTCTGGAAATACAAGGCAAAGTCAAATAGAACTAATCCTTCTTTAAACACGGTATATATATGTCATCATGCTGCGTTAATAAAACAAATGGAAAATGAAAATGTTGGTGTTCTGTTGCTGTGCCGCTGTGCGTTCAGCTCGTGGTAATCTGGTAGTGCCTGACTGTGAAAGTTTTTCACATCTAGTCATTTCAAAATTTCTTCCCTCCACAATTTTGAGGAGTGTTTGCAGCTTGGGTTTTCTATGATTTCTTTCCTGTTCTTTTTTTCTTTCTTTTTCAAAATTGATTTCTCTTCATTGTTAGGTCACTCTAAAAGTTAGCATAGAACTGTGCTCTGATACTTTCTGGCGAGTATCTCTTCATATAACAAGCTTCTTGAACCTTTAAATAATTATGTACACTTACCAGAATGTTACAAATGTTTATATGCCATTGTGAGAAGTGGTAGAAAAAGTAGTGTACTTTACTTGCCATTCAGTTCTTGCCTAAGTCATTCTTTGACAGTTTGGTAAAATTTGTTTGTATGTACAATATATATTTTAACGTTAGGAAGGGCAGCATCTTTGCTAATACTAGTTTAAGAAGTATTAAGTTCTAGCAGTGACATAGGCCCATATCTGGGCCTGCTAAAAAAGAGTGAAAGTACTTTCAAAATGCCTACCTAATTGACTGACTCAGTGATAAATAGACATCGTTTTAATAAACCAGTGGAATTTAATTTTGTATGTTTACCCTGTAAAAACTCAGAAAACTCAGTTTATCCAGTTGTTGTGCAATTTCAGTAGAATTTTTCAAAATTCATGACACTTTTTACTTAGTGTTCTATTATAAAAATGAACTATTTTTTTTTAAAGTAGCAAGACTTGAACAGTGTAGTTTTATTCCCATCTTTGTCTTAGGATTTTTGTCTTGTGCAATCAAGATTTATCCAAAATCATTTGACTTTAGTTTTCCAGTCATGTCAGGAATTAGCAGAAAAATTCTTCTTTCATTATTATGTCAGGAAAGCTGTAATCGAGCAAGAAGAGCAGCACTTGTAACAACAGCTAACTTTATATTTAAATGCTAAGTGATATGCTATAAGTGCCCTTGGAACTAAAGTTGATATAAAAAGCTGACATTTACAAAATGCCAGTAAATGGGTAAAGACAATGCACAAGGACGAAGTTTGATAACGAAGCCTATTGTTGGTAATTAGAAGATGAAATTAAAATAATTTCTTTCTAATTTACATTTGTATTTGGGAGCACAAGAGAATTGTGGTAAAAGATGGGTTTGAGAGGCAAGAGTAGCGTTAGTCTGTCAAAGATAGATTGATAATGCTACTTCTTACAGCCCTCTGCAGCTGTTGGGTTTTGAAGCTTGCAGGATGTGTTTACTTCTATGTGAAGAGCAGGTGGCCTTTTCTAAGGATGGTTTTCAGGCTTGTTGAGGGATATCTGGCTTAAAGAAACTTGTCTGCTTTAAATTAGCCTTAGTAGCATCTGCCAGACCTCAGGCTGCGAGCCTGCACAACAGAGGCATAGGAATGGTTTGTAAATTGACACCATCCCATTTAGACCATGTTTTGGTCATCAAGTTGAGAGTTATGCTCACAGCCTGAGGTTTGTTACTTAAACTTGATGCAGATGTCACAGGGAATAGTTTGTGTGGAAATTTGTTTTCCAGTTGCTGTATGTGGAAAGGTTGGAAGGGCATTATTATTTAACAAGTTTATGTCACTATTTCAACAACACTTTGCTGATGCAGAGAGCTTTTAAAAATTGGCATAATGATACATTTCCTACTGAATGTTCTCTAGCATATTGAGTTAAATTGGAAAAAAAAAAAGCAAACAGTATAGAAAGTGGTTTCTTCCTTCCTCTCTTCCTTCTCTTTTTGGCTTCAGCTATTTATCCATTTTTTAAATTTTATTCTTTCCTTTCTCGTCTTAGTTTTCCAAATTTGAAAATGAATACAATTGTTTCTATCATACTTTGTGATTTTCTTTCTCTCTCTTGTTTTCTTCCATACCTGGTCACCACATGTTCTGAAACCACAAATCTTATCTACATCTTTTCTGTTTGCCCCTACCACCCACTCCTCACCACCGTACCCTCATTCTCCTCTCAGTGCTTCCTTCTTCCTTCAGGCTGTCACTCTCCTAGTCTGTCTCATCTCCAGATAATGAATTTCCCCCATCTTTCCCCCATCCAAGACTGACTTCTCCTTTCCTTTCAAAGGGTTGCTCTCCCAGTATTCATTCACCTTCTGCTTTGAATGCTGTTTTGCTGTGGAGGAATTCTCAGTTGCATGTCCTGCTGCTTCCATACTCTGATTTCGTGGCTTGCGTTGGGCTGCATTGGTCAGGATCAAGTTCAGGGGAGGGAGCAGATGGAGAAATGGAGGAAGTTGTTGGTGCTGGCTCTATCAGAGCAGTACTAAATACTATAGGGAGGTTTCTGCTCCAGCTGAGAGTCTTTCACCAAGTCACTGCTGTACAGGCTGCAGTACTTAGGGTGGGCGTAATTTCCCCTAACCACAGACAGTTACTGTTATAGCTGCCTATGTAAAGCTTTGTTGGTGGTCAGAGAAGTGAAGTGCTTTTGGAGTGTGTTTCATCTGACACCTGTTAAATGTCTTTAGAATGAGTAGAATTGTGCTGCAGAATTGTCCATTTCTTGCTGTTATCTACAAAGAGAATTTGGAAGATTATCTCAGAAGGAAATGCCAACATTTGATCAAAGGAGTTTCACTCACTGTTTTTTTACAGACTCAGAAAAAATAAAATTGTGTCTTAAGACACACAAGTAGTTTGACAGTTGAGGAAAGGTTTTCAACACTTGTATTAGCATCACAAACTGTTCAACAAATGGGGAGATAAAGCTAAGTTAGAGCAAAGCTGTTCATGCTAATGAGACACTGATGAGTCCACTGATAAGGACAAATCACACAAAGTTCTGCGTTTTAACATGGGTAATACAAATAATGTAATGTAGGGGGAAAAACAACTACAGGGGTTTTTAAAACCTCTTGTCGCAGCTCAGTTTTACTCTTCAATAACACATCTGTGTGTATGTCTTAACTGGATGCATACAGAAAGGGAACTTCTCACAATTTTAAAGACTTCATTTTTAAATGTAGATTTTTTTGCTAGCCTTTTACAGTAAGTGGTAAGAGGATGTTTAGATTGCAAGGTAGTGTTTGCTGTTTGCCATGACCACCTTGATCTTCAATTCTGTATTCATGCAGCTCTTTTAACATCCACTTCTTAAACATTTTCAGCTCGTCAAGTTCCACTTTGGAGTCTTGCTCCTTTCTTCCTGTATGTATTTTTTTTCCCCAAAGTAAATTCCCTTGAACTGACATTATTCCCTTACCACTCTTACAATATTCTTTGAAGAGAACTAACTCCCTCAGTGAAACAGCCTTTAAATTAGGTTGGGGAGAAAATTTATCGCAAAAGAGTACTTCTGACTTTGAGGAAATTCCATTGATGCTCATGAAGGTTTTAATGATCTGTCAGAATATGTTGTGCTGATAGCTGTCATCTTACGTGCTTTGGGCCATATTATTCCCTGTTGTATAACTTCTTCAATCTCTTTAACTCTATGAGAAGGTTAAAAGTTGGTTCATTCCACAACTAAAATATACTGGAAAAGTAAAAAATCAGTAGGTCAACCAATTCAAAAATGTTGGTGTGTGCTCAATTCTTTCCAGTATTCAGCAAAACAGTTCATCAGTCTTTACTAGGAAACCGTAGACATTTCCCTCACACACTTGGACCATGTTGTACTAATACAAGTAAAGAAATGAAAACTTGTCCACTTTTTCCAAAATATCAATACACTTAATAAGACAGCTTTCCCTATAGTCTTAGACTTTCATGGTTGTCATAAAATTATTGTTATTATGGTCAGTATAAGGACCATAATTAATTGTATAAACATTACTTGAAATACCTATGCAGTGATATATATTTTTTTAACGCTGCTGTGTGTACTGTTTTGAAATGGAACTGGAAGAGCAGTTTAGATTATTGTGCTCATAAGCACTCCACCAGTATTTGAATAAATGGAAATGATTTAAAATTACCTCATTGTTCATTTCTAGTACTGTGGAGTATGCCAACCAACTTTTTGTGTTCATTCAAAATAGTCTTTACGAAATGAAGTGAGGTAAGTTTAAAAAAAAAAAAAAAAAGAAAAAGAAAAGCATACCAAAAGCAAAACCTTACAAGTGGTGAAAAAAGACTACAATTAAAAGCCTGAAAGCCTGTTATAAATAACTGTCTCAATAAACAGAGACTCTTTTCTGTAACTGAACTGATTGTGCTCACAAAAAGATAACTGAAGCAGTAAACATTTAGTAATATCAAGAAATTATCCTTTGGAGATTACTAATACAAGGCTTTATTATTTTATTTTACTGCTATATTGTGCATTTTCATCCTTTAAAAATGTCCTTTATTCAAGGCACTTTACATCTTATCATCGCATATTGCATGTTTCTATCCCTGTTTGCCCATTGGAATTAGATATTTTGAGTACTAATCATTCCTGTGTATCTGGCTGTGCTACAGGAATAAAAGGATGCCACTTGTCATCAGTCGTGGCAGCTACAGCCCTTCTCATAAAGAAATGAAGTCCTCAAGGTCTGCACACTGCATAAACATAAGGTTATCTGTCACACTCCTGTTCCTTCCAGCTCCCCAAGGTTTATAACTGTTAAACCACAGTCATTTTATTCTCCTCTTGTCTGCACCGGGAGCTGATGAGGTTTGCTTGTCAGATGAGCTTGCCCTCCTTTTCAAATGTGATATGCTAGGCAGTGCTCACATCTCAGAGTAATGGGTGGATCTTTCTCATCATGGAGTAATGCAATTACAAAACCAGATGTCTCATTACTAACCTCCTTTCTTTTACTTTGCTAGAGACAAGAGGCTTTCATTTATCACAGCCAGTGTTTTTCATTATTGGACGAACTGCATTGTTAGAAACTAAGCAGTCAGTAATCTTTATTTATGGATAATTACTGTTCACTCATTGCAAATTAAATTCGCTGTGATAGACAAACTACGAAATACCACTAAAGTTAATGGGAGTAGAATTGAAACTTAAGGGAATTATTTCAGAGCTACAAGCTGTAGTAGGAGGAGAGTAGTGGAGAGTAGTGGAGCAAACTTAAAGAAAACAGAGGTTAACTGTTGAGCTGGTCAGTGAGACTGTCTTTGGACCTTTCTCATAACGTTAGAAAGCTGATTTACTCCTTTGCAAACAAAATGTGGTGTCAGACTTACAAAGTTGCAGAGGCTTTTGGTGGGAGGAGGGACATAAAGATGGAATTAGGATGGATTAGTTGTGTGATATCTAAATGGAAAGTTTGATTTGGTTTATTTTTTATTGCTTACCAAAACAAAACTTAGGTTACACAGGAAGTTGGCAGTAGATTGTTAACTTCAACAGGCAGGTAAACAGTTTTGTTGAGACATTAGAAATGAGAGACTCTTAATATGTTTCTTTCCAAACACAGTTTACTTAATAAAATCGCAGAAACAATGCCATTTCCCAACAAACTACAAGTCTGTCTAGAGATTGCTGTTAACACAGAGTAACTTTTACTGTGCACGTTGCTACAATGAGTGTGTACATTCGAACGACTAGATATGTTAAGCCATACCATTACTAATTAGGTGTCATTTCTGTAGTTATTTTTACAAGTAAATCCATATAAAACACACCATATATGTGATGAAAGCATACTCTAAAGTACAAGCTCAGAACTTACTAAGGTCCTGAATACTATTTACAGTATTATCAAGTGTTGGTTACTCTGTTCGTTTATTTTCGTGATACTGCAAATACATTTGTTTGCAGATTTGAATGGTTGAAATTTCCTCTTCGAATTTTCATTTTTTTTTCCGAAGGCTAGCTATAACTTTTTTCTCAGTCTAGATTCTTGCAAATACTAATCCAGATGCTGTCTATTTTCTCTTCTTGAAATGTATTGTTTATTAAAATATTTGGTAGCTTTATAAGGGGTATTACCTGAATGGCTAATAGGTTTTCTTAAAAGAAGTCTTCTTGCTTACCTGGTTTCTTAATAGTCAAAAATGTGTTGATCTCAACTCTGAATAAGTAACTGAGGTGCTCTGGGCTCAGAGAGCTGCTGCTGATGAGGGGACACCCTGGCACAGCTCTGCCCTACCCTGCAGCTGCAGGCTTGCTGTCTAGTCTTGAGGGCAGCCTGGGTATGACAGTAGGTTTCTCATTTACTGGCAAAAAGCAAACAAAAATGAGAGAACATGATATGATAATTACATTTGACCTACAATAGAAGTAATTCAGTTGATTATGAACTGTACTCGAAGTAAGCTCTTGTATGCAGAATAGTTGTTCTTTTACAAATCTTTGATATAGTAGATAAGGAAATTAGAGGAGGACTAACCCACAAGCAGTTATCAGATGTGAAAGGGGGGTTTTAACTGTAAATTCAAATCTGTTGGCTAGGAAACAATAGGCTGTGGGAAAGCCAATATCCAGGAAACTAAGTAGATTCCTAGAAATAAGGGCAATTCGAAGATGCTAACTAACCTAGCATTAAACAGAATGATGGAAAACTTGTTCTAGAAAATTTCTGAGAAACTGTCAGTATTTGAAAGTATAAATATGAACTTTAGGTAAGTGACACATCTTTATGTGTCTATTAAAAACTACTAACCTCTTCTGTTTCCCTCTTACGGTAGACACCAGGATTTTTGTTCCAAATAGTAGCTGCTGATGCAATGTAACATTCATTGCTTTCTGCTGAATGCAGAATAAGAGATTGTCTGGCACCTAGGCTTCAAACTGCTGCCTCCAAACTTTCCGTATTGGTGAAATGTTTTAATTTTCACACTACAGTGAAGAAAGAATTTGGTTTCTTGCAGGGATTAGCTGTTGTGTTAGGAGCTGTTGTGTTAGGAGCTGTTGTGCTCCTAACTTCGTGTCAGTGAAGTGAAAGGATTCATTTGAGCTTATGAGCGGTGAATCATATAGTGAAACCTCATGAAGTTCAGTGAATTAATAATAAGAGTTCCAAGCAGAGGGCACGTGGTGTGAGACCATTTAACAATGCGGTAATATTTGACTTGATAGAGAGGATGCAGTTCAACCTTAAATTACACGGACTGTTGAAAGAGATATTTGAAAACATGCCTCGGTTTTCCTGCTAATAACTCATGTGCTGATAAATGCACCAAGAATACCCTAATTCCATCTGTCCGTTTGCTTTCTTCCTTCTGAAAAAAGGACAAACATTTGTAATAAATAATGAGAATATTGTTTGAAATTGCCACTAGCTAAAGGGTTGCAGAGTGTAACTTTGTGGTTCTTGCCCTGCACACTTTCCACTTGAGAGCAATTGATTGACCAAAACTGAGAGCTGTTTCATGACCCAGATCAATCAGGCAGAGAAATGTTGGTCTTCTGAGTCAGGGTGACCTTTTCAGAATTTCCTTCCCTCCTTCTCTCCATAGAGTTTCACCATATGGCTAGGCTATCTGAGTATTTCTGCAGCAATGACGTTTTATTTCTCTGCCTATAACCAACCCACCCTGCTGAAAAGCTAACAGATGGACTCTGTCAGTAGCTAGTGATTTACACTGGTGATGCTATGCGTTATTTTTAGTGTTATTTAAAAACCTTGGTTTTACCTGTCAGAAAGGCAGGTAGAAGGCATTCTAAATGCAAGAAAGGCATTTCTGAAATGTTGGTGTAACTTGGCTTCCGCTAAGGATACAAATGAAAGAATAACATAGCACTTGCAAGTCAGTCTCTCAGATAAACATGTCCCTGACAAAGACTAGCTGTTCCTGGCACAAAATATTTAAATTTTAACAAGAAGGAGAGATTTTGCCTTTGGGCAATTCTTCAGCTAATTTACTTAATTTAGATAATTTGTGTTCTGCTATTGTATCTCAGTGCTGCAAAACAGCATAGTTGGCTCAGGTTTTATTGTGGCTATTTGTGATGTGTATGATGAGCTTTTTATCCTTTGATAAAAGCTAAGAGGTATCTGAATTACATGACCAATATCTTTTCCATTTCTCCTTCCCATTATTTTTTATAAGTGCATCAACGTTCCATGTTAGAAGAATGATTTTGTTAAAGAAAGATGGATTTTGGTGTATGCTTTTGGTTTTTCCCTTTGGAGGAAAGAAGGAGCAAATTTAATCTGCAATTAGCCATCTCGACTGATGCTAGTGCTTCAACAATACACAGTTAGGTCTTAATTCTACCCTGATTGTTGTTGATGGCAAGTTTGCCCTGCAGGCAAATTTTGCATTTATGCTCTTTCAGAAAGGCTTATCAAGGATATGGGTTTTCAAAAAGTGCTTTAATTGGCTAAATGCAGCAGTAGGGTAAAATCTAGAGATACTAGAGAATAATGTGGGATAACAGCATATTGTATGGATACAGGGCTTTTTTTTCTTAAAGGATTGGACCCAGTGATTTTGAATGATCCTATCCAGAAATAAAAATGTATAAAAATGAAGTAATTAATGTGAAATACATGATCTTGCGGTAGCATGTTACTAGATTTAACCAAGAACAAGAATATATCATGGCCAGCAACGTTTTCTGATTATATTTGTTTTGGAGTGAATTTATTGCTTAGAAATGTGAAAGATTAATAAACACAGCTAGACAGATGCGACATCGTTTTTCTACACTCTAGCATGTCAGTTTTGTCTCTTGAGCATTAGGCTGCGCTGATTGAGTTCTGTGCTTTAACTGACATATTTCTCCAAACTGTGTGATCACTGTCTATATGTATAACTGCGTGACATCACCATGTCATTTGGTTTAGGCCTTTGACCTAAACTACGTGTCAGACTGACGTCACATGTTCACTGTTGAAAGGGTGCTGTTTAACTCATCTGCTCTTTAGTCTTTATATCCTCCCCCAACTCTCTGTTGTCTTTAAATGGGATATACAGTGTTTCTAACCTTTTAGAGCAGCTGTACAGTGGGATATGTTTGATGTTGTCTGTCAGCTCTGAATAGGCAAACTTTTTTCAACCTTGTGCTTTCTTGAAATTACTAAAGTTACATTTTTGCAGTGTCTCCCTGGAGGTTCTCTCTTGGACGCTTTTGTTTGCATGGTATTTGTTGTGTTGCTGGTTTTAGTGTGCATACTTAGCCTACCTGTGAATCAGCTCTTGTTCTGTTATGGGTTTACCAGGAGAAGGAAGATGGCTAAAGATTTATTAGTGCTAGCTTATATATTGTGCCTATTCTAGTCTCAGTCACAGCCGCATGACTGTGTATCGCAGAATCTCAGACGGGCTGAGGTTGGAAGGGACCTCTAGAGATCATCTAGTCCAACCCCCTGCTCCAGCAGGGACACCCAGAGCACGGGGCACAGGGATCCAGACAGGTTTGGAAGATCTCCAGAGAAGGAGACCCCACAGCCTCCCTGGGCAGCCTGTGCCAGGGCTCCATCACCCTCACAGGAAAGAAGTTCTTCCTCACGTGGAGATGGAACTTCTTGTGTTTCAACTTGTATCCATTGCCCCTTGTCCTATTGGTCCCTTCTTCCTTACGTTCACCTTTCAGATATTTTTACATTTTGATCAGATCCACTCTAAACTTTCTCCAGGCTAAACAGCCCTAACTCACTCAGTCTCTCCTCATACGAGAGATGTTCCATTCCCTTAATCATCCTGGTTGCCCTTCTCTGGACCCTCTCGAGAAGCTCCACGTGCCTCTTGTCCTGGGGAGCCCAGAACTACCCCCAATACTCCAGGTGCGGCCTCCCCAGAGCTGAGCAGAGGGGCAGGATCCCCTCCCTCCACCCGCTGCCAACATCCTCCTGATGCAGGCCAGGATCCCGTGGGCCTTCTTGGCCACTGCTGCCTCATGGTTAACTTGGTGTCAACCAGGACTCCCAGGTCCCTCTCCGTGGAGCTGCTTTCCAGCAGGTCGACCCCTATTCTGTCCTGGTGCCTGGGGTTATTCCTCCCCAGGTGCAGGACTCTGCACTTGTCCTTGTTGAATCTCATGAGGTTCCTCTCTGCCCAACTCTGCAGCCTGTCCAGGTCCCTCTGGATGGCAGCACGGCCCTCCAGAGTGTCGGCCACTCCACCCAGCTTGGTGTCATCTGCAAACTTGCTTAGGGTGCCCTCTGTGCCCTCGTCCAGGTCATGGATGAACAAGTTGAACAGCACCGGGCCCAGTACTGATCCCTGGGGGACACCACCGGCCACAGGCCTCCAACTGGACTCGGCCCCATTTATCACCGCCCTCTGAGCTCTGCCATGCAGCCAGCCCTTGATCTGCCTCACCGTGCACTAGTCCAGACCACACTCCCGGAGCTTTCCTATGAGGATATTATGGGAGACGGTGTTGAAAGCCTTGCTTAAGTCAAGGTAGACAATATCCACGGCTCTCCCCCCATCCAGCTGGCCAGTCATCCCATCATAGAAGGCTATGAGGTTCGTCAAACATGATTTCCCCTTGGTGAATCCATACTGGCTACTGCTGATCACCTCCTTCTCCTTGACATGCCTAGAGACGCTCTCTAGGATGAGCGGCTCCATCACCTTTCCAGGAATGGAGGTGAGGCTGTGTAGTCTCGCTGTATCCCTCATGTCATATTGTGGGTATTTTTATTGCTTCCTCTTACAAGGGATAAACGTCTTCAAGTATGGAAATTAGTTTATAGATACATTACAGCTTCCTCAACCTGAACCATATCTTTGATATAGGGAAACCACATCTTTGGCAGGAGAAAGAATAGACATTTATTTACGCATAACATGAAGTTGTAACATTTTTTTCAATGAGGTATTTATTATTTCAAGTTTTATCTACTTATTTTTAATTGGCCCTAAACAGGAATAGAATACTACCTGAGATGAAATGATGCACAGTCATCTCCAAAATATGGAGGTTTATAGCGGAGAAAAATGTAAACCATAGGTAGTGAAATATGACATGCAAATCTCCTGCAGGAAAATGGAAAAAGCAAGGGACTGTAGGGAGGCAAGGACCAAAAGCAGAGCACAGGCTTGAATGTCCTTGGGAATGTGTTAGACATTGTTTACAACACTTTGTGGATCCTTGAAAATGCAATATGAATTACTCATGCCAAAGGGCAAGGCTGTATTAGGCATGATCATTCATACTTTGTCAGCCACTTCCCTTTATTAACAAGACAAAATATATTCTTTCACCAGATTTTGTAACCTGTGTGCCTCCAACAGTTTTTCAAGTTTGTGAACATATTTTCAATGTTTAAAAAACATTAGTGTTGCTTCATTGAAAGTACTAGTTTTCTGTTGCTGCGTCCTTCTGACTGAATTCCTGAATTTGCTATTTTAAACAAGTTTATTACAGACAGTTTACTAAGCAGTCTGGGAGAGAGACTAAGATCAGAAGAAAAGAATAGATCTGAGAATGTAAAAATACATGAACTTCTCTGTCAGCATTAATAGTGAACCTTTAACAAATATGGTTTTTCTGAAGATAAAACACGTCATTTAAATTTATAATATAATATCCTCCTTTTTGAAACTAAAGCTTAGACAGTTTGTCTTCACCAAAGGTCTTTAGGAAATCGACATATGCTAAAAATATATGCGTGTATATTATATTTTATCTTGAAATAAAGATATATATGTATATATTTCAAGATAAAAGCATTGTTAACTGAATCCTTTCAAAAACTTATACATATGTAAATATCATAAATGCATAAGCAAGCAGTCTGGATGGTTGACCTATTGTTCATAATAAGAACTAAACATTCTTTCTTAAGTCTTTAAGAAAGACCTGTTAATCAGTTTGTTGCAGTCTTAGTAAATGAGGCTCACAAAATCTCAGTCCAGAAGGGGCAATTCAGCACTTGTGAACTACGTGGAGTTTGGTGAATAGAGGACTTCACATGTTTGCATCACTAAAATCTTTAAGCTCACTCAGGGTATTTGTTTCTCAAACCTCTATAAAATTAGTAGTAGGAGGCAGTGTCAGAAGTATGGTTCTTATTCTTGAGCCCATCTCTGAGGTTACACTCTTCTGTAATGTAAGATCATGAAAAATATCTCCTCTCTGTTTGGATTCTTCTACCTGCCATACTTAACAGCAAGTTTTGTTTGCTCTAAAGATCAGTCTGTGATGAGAGGCCAGCACTGGATACCATTGATAGAGCAGTGCTTTTGCTGGTGGTTGCTGTTCAGAGACCTGCTTGAGATGTGGAGATGTGATTCGCCTTTGCACACATTTTCTCTCCATGTTCAAGTGGCCCTGTGAAACCTGGAAGTGGGGCTGGAATTAGCTGGACTTGTTTGTTCTAACCAGTTCATTCTCCTTTATCTTGCTTTCTCCTTATGCACAGGGAGACACTAACTTCTTAGAGAAACAGATAGAACATCTATTTCTTGCTGTATTGTAAGATGCTAAAGTAATCTCAGATGTAGGCAAAGTGTGGAAAATGCTATAAATGTGGAGAAAGTGCTTGATCTTCTCACTTTGAGATACCAGTTGTTGTGCAACATTGTTAAACAGCTCTAAATACCTACTTCTTTGGCAACAGCTTTAAGAAGGATGTATAGGATAGGTCTCTGACAGAAGACTTTCTCTGTCTTCGTGTGCATCACTGTGCATCACGACTTGTCCCGATGGGATGTCAAGCTGTGGCGGATAGGCGTGCTGAAGCCCAGCCTGAGAGTGCACTTCCCAAGCAGTGTCATCAGCGGCCAACATGCACCAATAACTGACGGTATCGTCATATCCCAGCAGAGCCTAGAAGCACCTGAACGGGTACATGGGCATACATGGGCACTTTTCATTTCAAGTCTTCCTCTAAAAGTATTATACAGGCATTTTTTTTTTAAGTATATTTGTAAATCATATAAGGGGTATGTTGCAAACACTGCTTAAAGAGTGATTTTATTTTGCGTTCTGATGAAGGCTGAGAATGCCAGTCTTTAAATGTTTCACTAGCATATGCTGTACTTGAAGTTTCAGTACTTTGGGGAGAACATGGAAGAATTTAGTTTTAAATCTGTAATGTGCCATAGTGCTATTTTCTTTCTATATTTTAGTGTTTTGGGAAGAACATGGAAGGATTTAGTTTTAAATTTGTAATGCACCGTAGTGCTACATTCTTTCTGTGTAGTGGTAGAGGCCTAGCTATATTAGATTAGAGTTGTTGTCCTGTATTGCATCATATCTCCCTCCTTCAGTCCTTTAAAAATGGAAATTGCAATCACTGGAAACTACAGTCTTTCTATAACATAGCCTGTTAACATTGCTTACTCACAGTGGCTGAGTCAGGAAGCTTTAAGAAAATAATATATAGAGATGTTTATGGAGAAGATCTGGAATCTTCCCCTAGAAAACAGTAATTTTATTTTCATATTTACAAAAAGCTTGCACATCTCAAGCACTGAGTAGCAACGACACATTCTTAAAAATATGTTTTGTTGACATGCACTTGCTTGTGTCTATGTCATTACAGGATTCTCAGTTATCTCGATCACTAAGGTTGGATTCTGTAATGTTCTGAATGTCCTTTTAATTCCTGTTAAGAGTATGTGTCTGCACTCTAGATTTGTGAAGAGGAGGAGGAAAAAAAGTTCTTTATATAATAGTGAAGACAAGCAATTAAAAGATTTAGCAATTAAAAAAGATCAAACAAAAGCAAATAAAAGAGGCCTTCATGAAAGGTTAATAGTAGCCAGGCAATTAACCCATTTTTAACAGTGAAATAAATGCAGGCACATATACAAGAGATTAGAAAATATTTAGGTAACTGGGGAAATGCTCATGTTGGTAAGAAGTTAGTGATGTTCACCCCAAATGCTGAAGAAACTTTGTGGAACATATCTCAGCCCTTAGCTGGTATCTCTGAGAATAGACAACAGGCAGCGGAGCTCCCAAATTAACTAGTAAAGAGGCAAATGCATGGGAGGGAAAAAGGATGAAGATAATGATGAGTAAATCCATGGATTATAATCTATTGGTATGACTTCCTTTTTTTTTTTTTTTTTTTTTTGTAATAAGTGTTTTGGTATGTTTTGGTTTGCAGAGGGTCAGTGGCCCAAAGAGTGATGTGGAACAGTGAATAGTGTGTCTTGAATTCTGATTTCAGCCCGTCGCTTGTGAGCCTCTTGTGATTACAGATGAGAGAAATGGGTGAAGCACCACACATAGAGGAAATCTAGCATGTGGGGAAGCCCTAGATGTCTTAGCAGTGTTGCCCTTCCCAGACCTTGGATGGAACATCTGCCTTGCTGGAAAGGTTGGGCAGTAGTGGCATACATGGTCTGTGATTTCAGTTTATCATTTTAGTTCAAGAATACAGTATTTCTAAAGGAGAATATAGCATTAGCAAAATGCAATGTATTGATTCCAATTATTTCATATTACCCAGCTTTCATTCTTATCTCAGTCTGAAAAGGGCTGTCCCATGTGTTTCAGTGAAGAAAATATACTTAGAAGACCTGAAGAACTTTAGATTATGTCATGTTAAAGTTATGTCCGTCTTGTTGTGGTAAAAGAATTATGAGTTCACATCGTGCATAAGCATATTGGGGAAGAATAAACAGACAAACCAAAAATCAACTTCTTTCATAGAAACGATAGCATACAAATGGTTGATTCAGCGTAAGGTGCAGAAAGCATTATAACTTAACTAAATAAGAGCTGCTTATGGTCTTGAGATAGGCATTGGCACAAGAGTTTGAAATATTCCAGAAATGCTTCAGCCTGAATCAGCTGGGGAAGAACTTTGTTCGAAGCTTGGTTTAGATGTGCAGAGATGACTAGCAATTTTCCATCCGATTTCAGAAGTTTGTTTGCTTGCTTGCTTCTTTGTTTGTTTTTCTACAGAGAGCAAGCTGCTAATATTCAATCTTCTGTAACTCCTCTTCTGGATCCCTTCCTAGTCCAGGAAAATTTATTAGCCTTTGAGAACTACTGGGTTGTATGAGACTGTTACGTTAACATTTTCTTGTCATTTAGTGCAAATATTGGTCTGTGTTCTGCACCTGGAGAATATCATGAATCAGTGATGTTGACACCCATTCAAAACACATACCATTTAAAGCACTTCCTGGAACGCTTTCCAGACTAACCAAAGAATGTCTTCGAGGGAGAAAGAAAGACCAGCTGTTCTGAAATGGTCCAGGAAGAAAGGTCTTGCAGGGTATTTTGGAAGCTTTTAAAAGGATTTTACTGCTTAGTGCTATCTCTTCTTGCACATAATACGTCATGAAGATTAAATAAATGATGAGAATGGAATATTTATGCTTCATTAATGCCTCTTCTGAGGAGAGAAAACATGAAAGAAAGGGCTGCTTCTGAGATAATGGATTAAACAGTGTTTAAAACACGGCGTAGTAGCTATGTTCACTGGAATATTGGAAGTTATTGGGCTTCGTGTGCTGTTTAGAGAGGAAAGACAGCAGCACTGTGCCTTACAGAGGTAACAAGTATATGTCAGAGCGTCAGTAGCCATGAGAATGCATATGGGAATATATATATGAGGATACATATATATATCCATTATGCAAGGATTGGTGGATCTGGCTTTGAAAATTTACTCTGGAGTTTTCAAAGTTCAATATTTAGGATTAAACCTGCATTTTGTTGGAAGCATTGGGAGCTCAGTGGGTCAACTTTTATCTCCATTTCTTGGTTCTGCCTTTTTCGTTGAGTTGCTTGAACATGAGTAGATAAGTCTGTCCCTGAAAAGGGAAGAAGTCTCAAAGGAAACCTGTTTTAAATAAAATATTCAAAATCATTTCCTAGTTCTATTGAACTCAAGAGCTTCATGTGGAAAAATAAATTTGACACTATTGCAACTTGGTTTTCAGCCACCTATTTTTTTTCCCCAGGCAGCTTTCACTTGTAAATTTTTTTTGACTTCATAGAAAGATTTTTTTTTCCTATTGTGAAGCTACCCTGCTGTTTTAGAAATAGAGCTGTTCCTTTGTGAAGTCTAACCCAAATATTTGAAAGGGATAGGAGTAAGAGATAGGAGTAAGAATGAGCCCCTAATATTTTCTCTGTGTTTTTCTTCTGTGATGCTGCACGGCTTAAGTGCACTAGCTTTCACCTCCCATCTGCATTTCAGAATCTTACTAAAAATATTGCTCAGGAAGCACCTCTATGAAAGTGAGTAACACCAAGGAAAGCAACATAGCCCTTTACGAAGTGATAACTTCTGGTAAGTCACTCCAGATTGTGCTTACATGCTTTCAAATGAAGGTAGGAAATGAGATACTGTTTAAGACATTTCTAGTAAGTCTGGGTCCCTTTTCTAATATATGGAGTTTCCTGATGCTAAAGCTATACATTTGATAGAGCAGGCTTAAAGGGAGGGCAGTTCAAATTTCCTCCACTTCTTAATGCGAAGGAGGAGTCCCACTGGAGAGAAAAGCCTCTTCAGCCCCCTGAAGCTGCTGCAAGGTCAGCCCAGGCTCCTCTCCCTGCTCCTCTCCTCTCCCTGCAGTTGCAAAGCAGCAGAGCAGTGGCTGCTGGTCCATTCCTGGTGCCTTGGGCTGCTGCGTTTTGATGAGCCTTTCGCCAGCAGACTTAACTCACATCTAAAGCATTACAGTGCTATAGATTGTTACTTATAGAAGATGCTAAGTATGTTGTTAAATGTTCATAAGAGCATTGGCAAAAGCTAGTTTGATTACTCTTCACTTACAGATAATATAGGCTATAGACAGATAACTGGATACATAGATACATAACACAGATAACTCACATACAGGGAGTATTAGGAAGATGCAACTGCTTAAAATGTCAGGAAAAAATGTATATTGCTTTTAAGAAATTTCTTTGACTTCCTTTTTTGTCCGGTTGCTTCTCTTAGGGTCCTTTGCATTTGTCTATAAAATGCAGTGACATTTTAAATTGCCTTTGCAGACCGGGATAAATAAGAGTAGATTGTTATAACGTCAGATATAGATTAATGCAGAAAGTAGAAATCATGGAATGAAAATCTGGAAGGACATTCAGTTTCTTTCTTGTCAAAATCAAAGCAGATAAAACTATGAAATATTATGGAATTATGTTTTTTCCATAAATTATGATTTTTTTCTATCAACTTTGCCTTCCTGAAATAGTGACTTATTATATAAATAATTTTATTTAAGATTTCAAGCTGTTTTTAAACTAACTTCTTCATTTTGCAAAATTTTCTCTTTTATTTATTTGGTACAATACAGTGATTTGGGAGGACTGCAGTTCCACAGAATTGCATTCAACTCACACATGAAGCAACTAATGTTTAGAAGAAGCTTTTAGAAATTATTGAAGTTTTTTCTGAAGATCAGCATTAAGTCAGAAGAGAAGAGGAATAACACACATTTATGTAGTCTGTACATTCTTTAGAACTTTCTTTGCACTTGTATTTAGGAAAGCAGGTTGTATGATATCTTAAAAATTGCTTATGAGTTCACTGGAGAAAAGAAACTTTGTTCTGGTATACCTAATGCCTTCTAACATAAAAGTTGTGACAATTTCTGAATTAATGCATGTGTGTCTTTTAAAATGAAAGAATGCCGATACCATGGTATATATCATTTTTAAAATGTAATTTTCATTTGTATGAGAACCACTTTTTTTTACTAACTTTCCTTGTTCTTTCTAAAAACAGTAATTTCATTGCTTTAAATCCAATTTAACCTCTGCGTGTCAATGTAAGGCAGTGATGTGTTTTATTATGATAGAGAATGGTGAGGTGGATTGAGAACTTGCCGCATGGCAGAGCACAGAGAGCGGTGGTTAGTGGCACGGAGTCCAGTTGGAGACCTGTAGTTCCCCCAGGGGTTGGTCCTCGGTCTGGTCTTGTTCAATTTATTCATCAACGACCTGGATGAAGGGCTAGAGTGCTCCCTCAGCAAGTTTGCTGATGATACCAAACTGGGAGGAGTAGCTGATAGCCCTGAGGACTGTGCTGCCATCCAGAGGGACCTGGACAGACTGGAGGACTGGGCGGGGAGAAACCTCATGAGGTTCAACAGGGGCAAGTGCAGGGTCCTGCACTGGGGAGGAATAACCCTGGACACCAGTACAGATTAGGGGTGGACCTGCTGGAGAGCAGCCCCGCAGAGAGGGACCTGGGTGTCATGATGGATGACAAGATGACCATGAGGCAGCAGTGTGCCCTGGTGGCCAGGAAGGCCAACGGGATCCTGGGGTGCTTTAAGAAGAGCGTCTCCAGCAGGTTGAGGGAGGTGATCATCCCCTTCTACTCAGCCCTGGTGAGGCCACATCTGGAGGACTGCGTCCAGTTCTGGGCTCCCCAGTACAAGAGGGATCTGGAGCTGCTGGAGAGAGTCCAGCGCAGGGCTACGACGATGATCAGGGGCCTGGAACATCTGCCCTGTGAGCAAAGGCTGAGGGAGCCAGGCCTGTTCAGCCTGGAGAAGAGAAGGCTTAGGGGGGACCTGATCAGTGTCTATAAATACCTCAAGGGAGGCAGTGAGGAGGGGACTGGCCTCTTTTCAGTGGTGGCCAGCGATAGGACTAGAGGAAATGGCTACCAGCTGAGGCACCAAAAGTTCCACAGGAACTTAAGGAAAAATTTCTTAACAGTGAAGGTGACAGAGCCCTGGCACAGGCTGCCCAGGGAGATTGTGGAGTCTCCTTCTCTGGAGATCTTCAAAATCTGTTTGGACACAATACTGTGTCCCATGCTCTAGGTGTCTGTGCTGGAGCAGGGGGTTGGACTAGATGATCTCTAAATTTTTCTTCCAACCTTAAGGATTCTGTGATTCTATGATACTTCTGTAAACTGTATAAACACTGAAGATTTTTTATGGAAGCCAGTATTGGATCTATGTCTTTAATGTGAGAGTGGAGATTTCTATGACTCTCTGCTGTGCACACTTTTCTTGGACCTCTTCATTTTGTGCCTGATTGGATTGGACAAACTAGATTGTGTAATAACTCTGACTATTTGAAGCACAAACTAATTTATTTAAAAAAAATCAATTCAAAACTTAAGGAATTTAATCTAAATGAAATTTAAATGAGATTATATTGAGGAGCGTATTTGTACTGAAGTTGATTTGAAAGGCATTACAAAATCTGGGATGAGTGTGTGGTTTGGAGATGCTGTGACCTACTTTTGTGAAAGGACCAGTTTCTCTGCTTGTAGAGAAAGTGCTGTTGATGACTGCTTTTAATATTTTATTACAGCAACTGTAGCTCCAAGATTTCACTTTTCCTAGCTATCAGTGACCAAATAGATGTGTGGCTGTGTTTCATTTTTGTGCCCCTTCTTCTTGTTGAGGCAGCTTCTCATGGGGCTGAGGGAGAAAACGGTCCTTCCAACCAAGCATCATTTCTTGCCTTGGCTCTTCTCTGTCTGTGTCCATTTCCGCAGTGGCTCCGTGCCTGGTTCTGCAGATTCCATTTTGTTCTGCTTTGCCTTTATTTGCAAATTCACAGTATCACTTCCACCTCCTTATGGACGTTCCTGCCTTCATTCCATCTGTGCTGACACCCTTATTTTTGACTTCATGTTCTTGAAGCTTGAGTCTCCCTTTTCCCTTGCATTTGCAGTCTTGGCTCCATAGCATGAGCAGACCCTATCATGTTTCCTTCCCTTCATGCAATGAAATTTAGCTCCATTGCCTGCTGGTCAGACAAATCTACCTGCCATAGTTGGTCCAGCTTTACCACAGATACTCGGGTAGTGTGTCTTTTCTGCAACGAGCAGCTGCAGTATCTGAGAACTTTAAAATGCAGGTGTCATTCTCTTTAAATACTATTTTTTTCAGACTCCTTGTTAATTTTAGTATCCATCCGCATTATTCTCTTCATTTTTACCAACATGTTTACGCTTCTGCAGTGCTTTTTACCCTTGTCTTTCTCTATGCCTTATTTGCAGATGCTGTGAATCTTTCATAGCTCGCAGCTATGGAAGCAGCCCCTTCAGCCTACCACTCATGTTTCTTGTTTGGAAAATCCTTTTGCAGTCCATGGTGTCAGCACAGATGTCTGCTTGGCTCACATACTTTAGTTCACATCATTTGTGAGCATTCACTAAAATATTGTCTGTAAGCCACTTGTTTTGTGATATGTTTATGTTCAGTGTAGTGTAGAAGTAATGATATGCTGATCTTCTGCTTTTTTAAATATTTAAAATACTTCCTTTTCTAAATTAGTGTCCTAACAGAATTGAGAAGTCAGTAATGCCAAGCACTGTAAGCAGAAAAAAATTCAAAATGATCAGCGAAGTACATATTAAAGGACAAAAAAATTTACATATACATATTTCTATTTCAAAAGGTCTTTCAAATTTACATGAAAAGCAACACATGCAGAGTTCACTGATCAGAATTTAATCTGATTTCATGTATTAAGCAGTTTTAATACTTCAAATTGTTCATGCCGTCTTTGAACTAATTGATGAGTACATTTTTCATGTCAGTGAAGTTTTCTTGTAGCAATGTGGCTCTGCAGTAGTACTGAACAGTGTGTGCAGCAACTGTGATCTATTTCATATACAGCATATAAAGAGGGTTTTTTTTGAGTTGTTACTGCTCATAGTGCAGTGCATCAGCCCATCATGTGGAAGCAAGTGTTTTATTGTCCATTATGACTAAGTAGCGTTAGTTAAATGCTAGTTAAGCTTTTTAGTGAGTTCCAAAAAACAGAAACCAAGGAATCATTGAAAATGTTGTAGTGTTTGGAATTTTTGTTCATATAGAAAACTTCTCAGTGCCAAGTTTCAAACTGGTAAAGCAAACACTGCAAACAGTATTACGGAGATGGTGACAGCCCTCCATGTACTGTCTCATCTGGTTGTGCTCTCAGTCAAATAAAACTGTAAAATATTGTTTGCATAAGCATTTCAAGAAAGATTACTGCCTACTTAACAAAAACATATGTCGACTAATTAATTTAACTGCTTATATTTCACTATGAATATGAGAACAGAGAAATGATTTGTAGTTTTTTCTGGGTATTCCCCCTTGCAGTACTGTAGAGAAATGTTAGAACTTCGAAACCTTATCACTGCACATCTGTATCTTTTCACATCTTGTGTTGCATGTAAAAACGTAAAAAATGTGTTTTTTTTTTCATATGGTGGGATTTTTGGCCAAATAGAAGAAATCTAATTAAATTTGTGTAATGATTCTGGGACTTACTGAGGCTTGTGGAATCCCCACACATTTATCAATACACTATTAGACAATTATAGCATTTTTGCTGAAGAGTACTGTGTTTGCACTTGGTGCACACCACTCCTTGGATGATTGAGCCATGTGCACCTTGCAGTAGGTGCTGTAGGTGACCTTTCCTGATGAGGAGGTCTTTCTGTAATGCATATTCTCAGTCAGTTCTTGTGCTCACCCTGGTACTCCAAAGAGTAAGGGCATGTCTGTATAGGGCACCTGCACCATGCCTGGCAAGTGCAGAGCATGCACGCAGGCCACGCAAAACCCAGTTTTGCACTGCACCACAGCCCAAATAATCAGCCCTATAGCAGTTTAATGTATGTGTGCAAATATGACTAAAACATTCTTTTGTTTAAAAACAAAGAACTGATGTCATACCATAGCCTGTGAGTCTCTGTTATAGGCATAGGAACTTGAATTTCCTCTGATTCAGAGATGTCTGCAGTGCATTTACCTATGTGGTACATATGGCAGTCTTTCACTACACAGCTTTCATCTCTGTTGTTCAAAGTGTACAGTAATGGCAGTTCCTTTACATAAAGATCTGCAGCTATTCAGAATTGCTGAGTCCTCTAAGTGAGCAATGGAAATGGAAATCTCTTGGGGACAGATTTGCCTGCTCTGTTCCACATGCTTAATAGTGTTGGTCAATTTAGAAGTGTCTTAAACCCAGTGCTCATTTGCAGCACTTTAGTGTATCTGTTTTTTTGTCATCAAAAGATTTTTCATCTTTTTACCACTGGTAAAAGTGGGAACTGGACTTAGTACTGGTACATTCCTAGCAAGTACCAAACAGTGCACAGTGAGTTACCCAAGGAGGAATGACTAACCTTATGTGGGTGTTTGGGAAGTGCCTTCCAACTAGCAATTCTGTATTTCCATGTTATGAGCGTTCAACCCTGCTGCATTCGAACGAGTGCAGCTTGAAGGCAGATGGGAAATGTGAACCCAGTGTAGTGAAAAAGCTGGGGATGAGCACCACCAGTTCCCGTGGTTCTGCTTGCCTGGGCTAGTGTCGGGTTTGGGCGCTTGGGCACCTGTACTCTATCCTCCTCTCCATTACCACCATGAACTTTTATTTCACAAAACTCAACTAATTGTTGCAAATGGATTGCACTAGCAAAGGCAAGTTATGGATTTGGAGCCAGATTACTTTTCTCCATGTCTCAGTTTCTTCATTACTTCCAGAATGTTTCAAGAGCCAAAAAAAAAAAAAAAAAAAGACCCATAAAGTATCTTGGCCTCTTGTTTCTGTTGGCTAAATAACCTCTGCAGTTTACTTGTCTAATGAGCAAATAATGAGCAACTTGTCTAATGTCAACTGGTTTTCGTTGATTCTGTGGGGAAAAAAATGAAGTCTCTTTGCTTCCAAGTAGGGAAAAGTAGAAAATACAGTTCTAGCTGTGACCATCTAAAGAATTAAGTTAATTGTGTTTATTGACATATTTGAAAAGGTGTATGTTCAACACTTCTTCTTTTTTTTTTTTTTTTTTTTCATTTAGTGGGGCTACATCTATTGTCTACAGATGCAGGCAGAAAGGGACCCAGAAACCTTACGCCGTCAAAATGTTGAAGAAGACAGTAAGTTTCCTTGTTTTTTATTTGGGAATGTTGTACAGAGGTGGGGGTCTCTTTGTCAAGAGGGAGCAGGTTAGATTGAGGATATTCCTGAGATTTGTATTTTCTGCAGATGAGTTTTTTCCATTCCTAATGGTTAAAACAGCTTAGAGATGGCAGTACTCTGTTGACAATGTCTTATTCCTGTGAATCTTGCTTGTACCTTCATTTGACGTCCTCTGTATAGACCTAGATCTGGTCAAAATGTTCTTTTGGACAAAAATTTATTTTCTTTTTTTGCCAAAGAAAAGATACAGATTCAGATTCATTCATTTAAATATTCCATAAATTCATTTCACGTTAGTGCATTCTTTTGCTCCAAACCATCATTTTATCAAAAAAAAAATCAAAATTATCAAAAATATCAAAATATCATGACTGGGCTTTTTCAGGAACTCTTTAAAGTATCAATTCAGAAAATAAATTCATTTGGATATTTGTTTCAGTTCTACCCAAAAATCTTTTCTTAGATTCCAGTAGAATTAAATATTTCTAGTGATTTTTTTTCTTCCGTTAAAAAACTCATAAGAGAACCAGTTGAGATGTCAGTTATTTTTGCAGCTCCGTATATATCATACTTCTACAACAGTTATTTCTGTGTGTGCTGCAGAATGGTTGGTAGAAGGCATGAAGAGAGCCTCAAGAGGAAAGGCTAGCACTAGCTTGAGAGACTTTAAGCAGCAGGAGAAAGAGGGAGATAGGGAAGAGCAATCCCTGTTTCTAAATAGAGAGGAACAGAAATTTGAGAGCAGGCTGGCAAGCAGTGAGGCATGGACATAATTTTTATTCATGAGTCATTTTGATGCAGTTTATTCTAATGGTAAATCATCCATTATTCCATAAAGTTCAGCAATGTCCCCATGTAGCAACATAATGATGGGTGGGTAGGCGTAAACATGCCTAAACGTTGAATGGTCTTTGTGCAAGACATAATGAGCAGGTTCCACATGAGTAAAATGTTGGCATTAATTTTTCATCTCAGAAAATAAGCCAAATTTTAAACTGGCTTAGAAATTTAGTTCTGTGAGCTGCTTTTGAATCTGCATCTGGTACAGTGGAGGGAGCAGAGCATATGCGAGGCGTTTACATTGCTTCTGCTTAAGTTCTGTTATCCCTATGGAAATGCAGAGAACTTCAGCTTCAAGTTTTTATCTGTTCCCTATGCCAGTGATTCCCATAATGTTTTACGAATGTGCTCCCATGTTTCTCACTCTGAAATGCACTAAGAAAAATTACATTATTTGAAAATATATCTTTGCTATTTTTGTTTTTTTTATAGCGTGATTAATTCATCTTCATGATGGGCATATTCATACTAGATCCAACTATTTGTTTTGGGGAACTGTTTAATTCAGACTTTTAGCATACTTTTGGAGCATGTGAGTTATATGTTTGATGATAGAAGTATGGGAAAGCAATGAACAAGAACATAAGAATATACTTACGTAAATTGTTTGCACAGCAACAATAGCTGAACTCAGTTGGGCCTTGATTATGTTAGTAAGATTGTTTACAATCTTACTCAATGCAAGTTTTATTGTATTGTATTAGAGTGAGTATAGTGTGTGTATATATGTATGAGCAGTGTGCTACCCAGTGAGTATAGTTCATGAAATAGGGTTTTTCCTGTGTAATTGTTACACTCTGGGATATTTTGCTGCCTTATGAGAACAAGAGATATTAATATATTGATGGGTTTATTGTACAATTAAGCACGTGATAGAATAGATTATTGGTGATAATATGCCACCATATATGTGTGAGCCATCAAGTGCAGCACTAGATCAGTTTGGCCATGCAGTTAGCAGCATCAGTGACAGCAGTAACGGTGTTAAACAGTGTGCTCGTAGCAGGTGTCTCATCTTTGCACAACTCAGTATAAAATAAAGTGTGGTCCTAATCATATACTAACGTTTTTATTAGTTTAAGTTTCTTGTTGTTATTTTAGAACAGCGATCATAAAGAACAGAATCACACAATTGTGGAAAAAAAATAACGGGGTAAAACAAGAGGAAGATGAGCTGACTTATTTTTGATGCACACAGTCCCACTTTTACTGTTCCTGGTTCCAAATGCACATGTGGGAGCACTGGAGAGCACTGAGAGATTAGGAAGAGAAAACTAAGGAAAATGGTGAAAGCGCAGATTTTCTGTTCTCTGATTTTCTATTTAAACTATCTAACTTTCCATGCTGCTTAGGACAGTACTAACTAGGGGAAGAAGAATGTCCCTAAGAAATGTGTGAGGATCAGGGAAAGAGACAGCTTGTTCTGGGGAGGGTTGCAAGTCATCTGTGAGGAGCAGGCTGGTACTGACAGACATTTCCAGATCTGTGCTTGCTGATCACCCTGGTGCTATGGTTTGAAGAGCCTCAGGAGTCGTTATTTTTGTCCCTTGGGAACAGCTTAGCCAAGAAACAAATGATCCTTTGCGAGTTGAACTAAATGGTATAGTGGAAGCAGATTGCAAAGAAAATAAAATGCCTATCAGTGCTCTTTTTATTTAGATAGTAAGACTAATTTTTCATTTTGGCTAATGCTTTGTCATTTAAGAGAAAGTAAAATTTGGGTGAGACATATTAGCCATTTCTGAGAACAAACTATTGTTGAGAGATCTGAGTGCCTAGGAATTTCTGTAGTAGCTCTCTATTATATATGTTTAAAAAAATAATATTCTTAGTTTTTTTGGTACAACCTTGTTTTTTTCTAAGTATTTTAACAAAGAGAAATTGAGGAAATATGTTTGTATAAAATATAGCTTTGTGAATGAAATGAAATAATAATTTGAGAATGTTTTATTTCAGGGTAGAAGTGTAGTTATTCTTAACTATTAATTAAAATTTTATACTGTTTCCAAAGAAGAAAACTCACCCTTTTTTTTTGTTGGTCTGAAACAGTTGATATAAAATGCTTCATTTTCCTCCTTTGTTTTGTTTTTGCTAAATTCAGCCCAATTTTTGTTTAGCTTTGGATCCACTATGTTGTTACATAGTGAATATTACTGTTAGCGAATGCTACTGTTAAACAGAGCAGACAACCTCTGCTCTGTGGTTTCCAAGTTGAAATACTGGGGGTCTACATCTTAAATCTAGCAAGTGCCAACAATTGTATCTGACGTAATTTGGGAGCAGTTGTTGCAATAAAGCAACATGCTTTGAAGGAGGGAGCATGGAATTGTAAGTCAGATGGTCTAGATGGTCTCGATACATCCTACTGTACTTCACTGTGCCGTTGGCACAATGTAGTCTTCTAAGAGAAAGTTGTTTTGCTCCTTTTGTTTCAACTTCTTCACCCATAAAATTGAGAGAGTATTTACTCATTTTGCTTCACAGCAGTGCTTTGAAGGATAGCCTGCTTAAAATTCCTAAGTTTTAATTAATATATCTTGTCCCATAAGAGTTATTAACCATGATGAAACATTAGGCCCCCTGTGTATGAGTCAATGAGGCATCCAAATACAGAGACTATTTTAGAGAATTCTCATTTTGACTTCATTTTTTTTTCCCTGTATGAGTGTCTTCCCTCACAGGATTTGTGATGTTTAATTAATATCTGTGAGGCACTTTAATTAAAATCAATCTTTATGAAGTAGCATTCTTTTTGAAGACTAGTTGATGTAGTTCAAAATCACACAAGGCCACATAAACTTTTTCTCAGATCAGAAACAGAACAACTATTTTCAGGCTATCCATATGTTGAAAATAGTATGCAAATGTTGAAAATAATTATACTAATTAGTTGGACAATTTGAGAACATAAAATAGTTTATATCTGTGGAGCAGAGAGGAGGATGAGTAAAGGAGAAGGTAAAAGACTTCCGAGCCTCCCTCCTGGACATGTGGTTGATATTTAGAGGTAGGGCCTGAAGGAAATTATAGTAGGCTGTGGAAACGAATATAAAAAGTCTAAACTGAGTACATGCTTTTCAGCATTCAGTAGAAAACTAAAAGTGACTTTCTAATCACACCAGAAGTGTGTGACATGCAGGTGTGAGGAGATGTAAGGCGAGTAATTACTTTTGTTGTGAGGGACCTTGACTATGGCGTTCTGAAATATTAGGGTAGCAAATGTTTAACTCTGTTGCTCTGGCAATGGTCTATCCATCTGCTCTTTGTTGGTCCAGGGAAGTTTGTTACTAGTCATGAGGATGAGAGGGTCTTTGATCAAACAATGTAGAGGTATTTTGAGGGGGAAGGCTGTTTTTTTTTTTTTTTTTTCCTAAGACATAATTAGCTTCTGATGTAGATAGCCATTTTTTAATCCTTTTCATTAGTAGACAGTGTATGGCAAGCAGGGGTGTAGTTGTCTGGTCTTTTCATTTTGCTTTGCAGTGAGATGTAGTGCTAAGTGGTGGTCAAGAGGCTCATTTAAATGTTAATCAGAATTCTTGGAAGAGTGCTGCTCTTGGCTGAACTTTGCAATTGACTGAGGAGGCAAATGTCACAGATACTTGCCTTGAAAAGGGCCTAGGGACTTTGTATCACACTCAGAGATAATCACTGTTAGAATTAATAAAACAAGACCTTTGTTGACTTGTTGAGGGAAAAAAAGTGTCTTTTTGTGGCTATGAAATGAAAAATTTTATTTTCTGGCGTTATGGGACTACAGTTTGAATGCTCTTGACTCCGTGTTCCTCTAATCTCAGTATCTATGGGCTCTGTAACTAGACCATATATGTCATGTGATATTGCAATTGAGAGCACTCTCTCTAAACTGCTATATGAGAGGAAGTGTTAAGTCTGGCCCACAGAAGAAAAAGCCTGAGATAAATACTCTCATTTGCCTGAAGTACTATAGCAGTAGTTCTTTTTTCTTCAGTTTTCTAGTGTCAGAATATCCCTCTAAATACATGAATGTGTTTATATTTAAAGACAATGTTTTTCTCACAAAACTGACATTCTTCATTAAAAATTCAGTTCTCAAATAAAAAAGAAATCTTTCAGTTGTTCTTAACTGTAATGCACAACTTCAGTGTAGCACAGAGGTTGAGTAAGCACTCATATTTTTCATAGTTAGTATTTTCTGAGTACTCTTATTGCAGTTTCAGTAGTTATTTCAAGCTGCTTCTAAATATAAATTAAATCCATGAAATGTACAGTGTGTATAGAGGCACAGAAATATTTCTTTGTTTTTCTATCTACACAGGCAAAGAATAGCCAACTAAAAGCATATTTTTTCTTCAGTAAGATTCCAGTTGGTTTTTGTCTTATAAACCGTCAAGTTAGAACTGATTTAATAAAAGTGGAAATGTTAATGAAAAAAAAATCTTAGTAATATGCTATTTCAGTCCTTGGAAAGCAAAAAACAATTTTTTGTCTCTATTTCAAGAGCGTCCTTTGGAAAAAGAAAAAAAATCTCATTGTATATCTGAAAAAAGTGTTCTGTGTACAGAAGGTTATTTAACAATTTATTAGTTCTTAAGTAATTTAGTTATAATCTGCACTACAATGTGTTATATTATATTTCATTGTTATGCAGATGATACTTAAAAATCCCTTTATGTAGAACAATATTTTTTACTTGTCACTGTTTAGATAAAATGTTCTTCATGAATAAGTCATCTCCTAGGGTAAGTCAAAAGTAGAGAGTATGTATTATGTCTCCTTTTTTTCCCACTGCATTTAATTTACACGTAATTAGCTAATTCATTTCTGGCATTCACAGCTTATTTTTTGGAAGTAGAAAGGCAAATTACTAAAAAGAGGGAAACGAAAAGCTCAACTCCTTGTGCAGTTCAAGGAAGCTTGGCCTACTGAATAATTTGCATTGCTGAGCAAATCCTGAGAGGCTAAATAATATCCTTTAGACTATGAATCCAATGAAAAATGAAATAATTGTCACATGCATATGTTTAGGCTTGAGTAAATTAAGGAGGACTTTCATGTAACAAGTCCCAAGAGACTAAATAATATCCTTTATTTTGTTAATTCTGTTAAAAATGGAATGAGTTTCACATGCACATGTTTCAGTTTGAATAATTTAAGAAAACTTTTGATGTAACAATCTGAGCTGGTTTTCTTCCTTCACCAACCCATCCATAGATATTTTGCTCCTGACCACAGTGTTTTCTTCTCCATGGCTTTAAGCATGTCTAGCAAAACTGTGGAGTCTGGTTTGTACGTATTTGTAGAGCAATAAGAATGGGAATTGGCATGAAAGATGTTACTGCATGATGGGCTATTTAACACCAAAACCAAAGCTTCAGGCCTGCAAAAGGGCAGAGCTAAGTAATAGTCTGTCTGAAGCAGAAGTAAATATTAGTCTATCCTGAGATTATAATCCTCTTCTTTAGAAACCCTTTGCTATTTACATAGCGTTAAAGACAGTATAGTAAAATGCCTTTGGAGCTGTCCTGGAGGGAAGACAGGATTTGTGTGTAGGCAGCCTCTCCACAGGGTTTGCACTGGAAATTTGGGAATATCTCCTCCTCTTGTGTTTCAGGATACCATAATTTTCAAAAACTCTCTTTTGGGATCCTATAGAATGAATTACTATTAATATTAGGGGAGAGAGACTGAGTTTTCTTCTTTTATACCATCAAACAAACAAAAAATATAAGGGAAAGCTAGGTGCATGTACAAAAATGAAGAGAAAAGAGCAGAAGACAAATGACAGCATTCTCTGTGCGGCTGGCAATTCTGTTACTGGAATAAAACAGGGACAGAATATGACTTGCATCCTGGATTCATTCCTCTGGCCTGCAGTCAGTCCCTCTCCAGCCTCTCAGAGAGTCAAATCCAATGCAGTTTTGTAAGACAGCAGTTATTTTAATAGGAACTTGGTAATCATCGTTTACTTATTTTTCAAACTGATTGGGCTCACTGGTATATTTCAAGATAAAATATGTCTTCTTTGGCTTTTATTCCTTTTATTTTTTGCCCATTAAAAAAGGACACAGGTAGGCAGAAATAGAAATGTGGAGGTGGAAGGTAAAACAACAGCTGTATGCACAGCAAGACCTGTGAGCACAAGTTATAGAAGAGCCTTCAAAAAATCATGAAGCCAGCATTGCTCTCCGATCTCTGTGGCATGTGTCACGTGGTCAAAGCATTCCTAAAGACTGGAACAAAAGTGCAGTACAAGCTGAATATTTGATGGTAATAGCTGCAGGGTTACTGTATACGGGTGAGGATTATTGTAACTTTGGGCCAAACTGAACTAGCTCTCCATTTGAGTAGTACTTCCTTATGAAAAAATAAAAACTAAATAAATGATTTTCCATAAATGCAAAAAAAGCCAAAAAAGTTATTCCTTCTCCTTCTTTGTAAGCAGCCTTCTAGTATTATTGTTTATTTCCAGCAAACTATTCCATTATAGTTTGCATATATTGCATTAACAGGCATTTGAAACTTCAACCAGTATGTACCAGTTAAAGTATGTAACTTGTATGTTTTAAGCAGTTTCGGGGACAAGGCCTCAATCACTAACTGTAGGTGTAGAGTTACTACCAAATGACACTAAAGCGACTTAGGGAACACCTCATTGCCATGAACTGTGGCTGATGCATGTCTCAGAAGACTAATCTGAAGGGACTAGATAAGGACACTGCAAGTCATCTTGTCTAGATGTCTTAAAAGAACCAGTGCTGAGATTCTGAGTGCTTCATTAGAGGACACACACAAGACTGGTACTCCACTCATGAAATTCTCAGAATTTTATCTTGCCTAATGTATTTTGAGCAAATCAGTCTCAGCTGGTCACCAGACTTGCAGCCAGGCCTTCCTCAATCATTATCTATGTTATTGCTTATAAAATGGAGTGGTAGAACATTTGTGTGCTTGCCTGGCATAACTCGGTATTAAGGATAAAATTTACCATACTTATGATGGCACTGGTGTATCAGACTTAATCATTGAGTAACCTTGAAGGATCATATGAATCATTAATATGGCTATGTACATTAGCTTAGCATTTTTGTACAGTTACTTAAGTACCAGCAAGCGTCATCTTGGGCTACTACATTTGGCTATACCATATTTAACATCATTATGACTCCTTTGAGGAGTCCAAACACATTAGAGTAGTTTAAGGTAAGGATATGTCCTACTACCTAACAATTCTTGGTTTCTAGAGAAACTGCTGCCAAGCTAGACACTCGAGAGAAGTGGCAATATGGTTTACAGGTCGGGATGCAGCCTTTACACAGAATGTCAGCTACCCAGAAATGGTTGCATGAGGTAGATTATGAGCTAGCTCAACAAATTTTTACCTGAAAGTAAGTTTTAAATGTGAAAATGTATAAAGGAAAGGTAAGGATGGACAAGAAAATGGCAAGGACAAGTTTTCTAAAAAATCTTATAAACAAGGGTACTTGAGAATGGAAAATTATCCTTGCCTTTTGATCTACACATTTTTCTTCTGCTTTAAAAAATCTCCACCCGGCCCTGAGAACTGCAACAATACCAGTGTCACACTATAAATAGTAAATAGCTGAAATGAACAGTGCATGAATACCTAATAGCCTGAAATCTGCTTGCATAAAGTGCTCAACATTTATCAAATGTATCTGCAGAAATCTGTATATAAATGAGTCAGGACCAGAAATAACAACCAAATTAGTGCAACAAACCACGATGTATAATAAGGTCAGCTCATTTAACATGTAGCTTCTTTTGAACTCAGTTGTAAAATGTGTTATTGCAAGTCACCAGCATAGTCGAAGCTGTAAATGCCACAGGATCCACTCTGCATCCCTTTGTGATACCACTGAGCTGAGACTGGTGGGCAATAGAATCCACCCACAAAGACGCGGGTGCCTTTGGATAATATTATGTGAGTCTGATCAGCTTTACCTTTAAAAGCTGGTGTTACAGAGTGCAGGGCCTGTTAATTATAATACATCAGCAAGCAGTTTACTATGTTGAAGTCTATCCTTCAATCCTGCAAATCATCATTATCCATCTGATGACATCTCTGCCAAAGTGAAGTGCCTTGCTATGTAACTGTATTTTGACAAATGGACATTCAACACACTATCATATACAGATACTACATTTTTCTTTCCTTTCACTTAGCACCTAAAGATAGAAAATATTATTTTCTCTAATAACTAGAGCTCTAATAAATGTTTTTGTATTAATAATACAAGTTGCTTTACCATATCTCTATAAAAATTCTCAGCAAAAATCCCTACAGAGTTTATATACGATATTGCAGGAATGTGCAATTACCTCTGTGCTTTATTATATTGTTTGAATTTTTTTTTCTTCCTTAGGGACCTCATGTACAGCTTGAATAGACCCAAAATAGTCTACCAAGATTTAAAGACAAAAAAAAAAAAAAAAAAAAAAAAAAAAGAAACTTTTTTTGTTAAAGAAAATGTTACACCACTGTGAGTACAAAGGTTACTGCCTTGCAAAGAGAGCTGCTGACCTTGCTGAGGAGGTCAAGCAAGAAGGGCCACTAAAACAAAGGAGGAAGTCTTTATTTCTGAAATTCATTTTTATCCAATAAAAGTTAACCCAGAGAAGCAAGTCACTGGAGGCTGATGTTAAATGCCCCATTTAGAACAAAGAGGTAATCCTTTATTTCAGAAGGGTCAGCTCTCTTGATGCAGAATTTACCCTCTGTCCACTGCTTCACTGGTTGCTAAATTGCCACAGAATAGATTAAAAAGATAGCTTGGATCAAAGCATCTATTTTTTTTTCCTGCTATACTGCCTTTTGTATCCCTCCAATATTGTTTATTATTTATGATGAAAGCTGACATCCAGATCTTCCACTGTTTGTAAACCAGTTCAGATGCATCTGTTTCAATGGTACTATCCAGGTTTGTACAGGTTAGGAAAAAACAGGCTGTGTGTCTATGTGGAGTTGTAGCACATACATTCAAAAATTTTCTTTAAAGTCTTTTTATTCCTGAAGTCTGAAAGGCATTTGAGGAAGATATTATATGTATGAGTATCTCTGAAAGTGGCTAGAATTAAAGTAGAATTTCTTGTTATATAGAATACTTTGACAATTAAAAAAAAGGCTAAAACAAAAAATGCATATTTTAAATCCTTCTCTTAGGAAGGAATTATAAGTTTTATTTGAGTTCACATTTGGCAACTTGATTTCTCCTTTCTTGACATTTCATGAGAACTAGTAACCCAGTGGCCCATTGCATAATCATTGAGAACTTGGTAATAGACATTTTAGACCAGAAGAAAATAAGCAACCCTCTTTCTTGATAGCATGTATGTGTGTAGTCTTTAATATTTCAATTAAACTATAAGAAGATAATATAATGATAAAGTAAAAAAAAAAAAAAAAAGAATTTCCACTTTATTTTTTAAGATATTCCAGCACTTTCCCTTGCTGAAGTAATTTGAGGTTAACAAATTAGGATGATTGATTATAGGTCTGGTGCTGCTTCACTGACAGACCAGCATCAAAGATCCTGTATTAAAACTGTGTCTATAAAACATTTAATTTACTAGTACAAGAGAAATGAAATAACTGCAGAGAAAAATGCTAACACATTCAGAAATAATGACATTTCTATGGCGATAGCTTAGTGTAAATTAAGAGGGTGGATAGTTTCATTCACCCGCATTTTCAGATGTTGCCCTAACTTTCTGGGCCTTGGCTTCATTATGTATATAGTACTCTATTAAAACTATTAATCCTTTGTCTGCCTGGAAACAGGACAAATGATCACCGTTTCGAATGGGCATATTGCACCACCATCTGCCTAGTGAACTTGGATCACCGTGAGGCTGTGGCTACCTTAGCTGATTGCTTAAAAGCCAGCCTGCACATGCCTACCTGTGCTGCAGTCGCAGCTTCTTTACTTATTTTGGGTAAGGGGACGGGGGGGACACTACATACAGGAAAACTAGGTAGTACTGTATCACTACTCAAGATCATGCTTGCTAGCTTATTGTGTTTTAGCACTTCATGAAGATGGCTGCACAGAGAAGCCATAGGCAGAAGCACGTAAGTGTAAGTCTTAATAATCACAAACCATTCTTATGATCCTGTGAATTCTTACGAATTTGTATCTAAGGACAGTAGAGACTTCATGCCTAAGATCACTGGTGAGGAACAGATTAAATAATTTTGGCAAGGTGACCTGAAAAAGCGCTACTAAAATCGAAGTGGACATACCACAAGAGAAAGGCAGAATGCTATTTCTTAGGCCCATCACAGAAAATGCCTTTTGATTGCTTGCAAATGGAAGATACAGTTCCATAGAATTTCACCAGTGTTAAAATCACCCAAATGTGACGTCTGCACAAAATGAATCAGAACTAATATGTAAGTTCTTCACACAGAGAAAAGCTATCTTGTAAGTCAGAATCAAATCATACTAATGAAACATCTGACCAAAAGTGTACACTCGTATGTTTAGCAGAGATAAGAGACAAAGAACAAAGAAAGCTTGTACAAGAATAATTGATAAACGCATAGAACCAAGACATGTCTGAAATTTAAGATAAAAGAAAAAAAAGAGACAAAGATAAATAGTTTGCAGGTCAGATATTAAATCTGCAAAATCATATCACAGTATTTGATCTGTCCAAGCATACTTGCATTTCCCCAAAGTTTGTAGCAACACTCTTTTGGAAAACTACACTTTTTTTAAAAAAAGGTACTCCTACAGAAGTATCATATGGAGCAGGGAGAAATGGCATGACTGTGACCCTAACAAATGGTTTATCTCAGGAATATTAGTGCCCTAGTATTTGTGACCCAGGTAAACAACTAAGGCAAGTTTGGAGCTGACACAAGGAGGGACACTTTGTTGGAAGGAACTGAAATAAGGTAATTATTCATATAGTTCTATGTTTGTGTAAGAGAAGAGCATAAAAGTAAATGAAAAAACAGGTTCTCTATAATGATATAGACTAGGTGGGATCCTGCTTTTACTATAAAATGATTCAGTCACCTACATGTAAGTACTTCTGTTGTAATAACTATCCAAAGGCTATTTTGCAGGATGCTTATAAATATTTAGTATTGCTAAGCATCTATGTATTGCTAGTTTGCTATTACATCTAAAACATCCCAAAGTATTAGATAAAATTTCCTCATAGCACCCAGAGGAAGTATTATGAGAGTTATTCTTCAGGGTAAGTGCTCAAAAACAGAGAGAGTTGCCTGTGATCACAGAGTAATTTTGTAGGAAAGCAAGGAGTCCAAAGTGAGTCTCAGATCACTCTTTTTTGCTTAATTTGTTGCCACCAGCTATAGAAGAAGAGGCCATAATCATTTCTCAGTAATACTCCCTTAGAGCCAAAAGGAAACATCTTTAGGATTTGGACAGCATATTACATGCTTATTGCCAGATATTCTTGACGCATGAACATTTTTGAAACAAGAGAAAACAAACTGTAGCTTGTTCAGTTTGTACCAGTCCTTCTGGAGGAGGTAAGCAGCTCAAACCTAAACAATTTTCATGGGGAGGAGGATAGCTGTCCATGCATTACTGCGTTAGTTTTTCTGATCCTATATGAGACACAGAAGCCTTGTACGAAGCATATGAATCCAGTTATATTATTCTCTCCATCGTCTGCATCTTGTGATTCCGAAGGGACCAGGGTGAGCTTTCTGGGCCTCTGGCTGTACATTTTCACTCAAGCAAGTAATGCAGAGATGAAAAGTCACTAATGTCAAGAGGGTTTTGAACCCGTGGGAGGCCTCTTCACAGGAGTCAAAATGGATAGGCTGTGCTCATAGCATTTTAAGAAAACTGTGTGGGAAAGACAACATTTGGGCTCTTTCCCATACAGAGTGTGCTGCAAGTGCTGAGAGATATTTAGTTATTGATCATGTTTTTTTATCTCCAATAAGATATTCAGAAAATAGATTATTTGAGTCGTGTTTAATTTTTGCTTTCTACTACTTCTCTGATTCATCATATCTGCTCAAAGTTGTTTTTTCTTTCTTTTTGCTTCCTGCCAAAGTCACTCGAAACAGATAAATGTCAGTTTCAAGAAAGCACTAAGTGTCTAATTATTCATTTCCACCGCTTCTACAGCACTGTAGAACTGCTATCTTGGAACTGCTTCTGATTTACACATGTACACCCAAGGGGTGAATCACATTTTCTTTCAGTAAATCTCTCTGCAATCCTGAATCTGACTTTCATTATCTCTAGAAAACTAAAATACTGCAATGTACTTTTCAGCTTCCAGGAATTTCTTTTTTTTTTCTTTCTTTTTTCTTTCTTTTTTTCTTTTAGCATAAGTCTTCTGAGAATTTGAAGTATTTCTATATTCCTTTTAGAGTTTTAGGTAACAGTTAATTCCGTACGTACTGTAAAAAAAAAAAAAAAAAGAATTGTGTTTACTGGAAACCTTTAATTAGCAAAATAAACAAGCACGTTCAATGCAAGTTCATCTGTGTCAGCAATTTGGGAGAACTTAGTCCCTTAACTTGCTGGATGAAGAGTGCTGCGGAAGAAATACATTAATGATTTTCATCAGCATAGGATTTCTCTTGAGTTTGTGCATGCTTGTTACAAAGATATTTTCTTTGTAAATGTATTGATTGCAAAATGATTCTTCTATGTTTAAGCACTCAAGTTGAGAGGTTCTGTCTGATGAATGAAATACTCCTCTGGTCTTTGTTCTGAGAAGTAACCAAATAGCACCAAGGGCACCAGATTTTGAGCCTGAACCTTGAAAGACTGTGCAGTTTGAGGAGAGAATGAAAGAGAAGGGTTAATCCTCCCTAAGTTTCAACCAAAAGGATAGTATTTTGCAAAAATATATCTTTTTCTATTTTTTTCCTGTAGCAAGTGAAAATTAAAGCCTTTTAACCTTTCTGAGGCTGAGGAATGCTGGATGCTTGCATCGCTTCTTCTCTGGATGTTAAACTACTTAGGTACATACATTGTATTGGGAGCTGGTAAAACAGACTTTTCTCTTAGGCTGTCTAATACAACTGTTGATCACGGTGTGCTGGAAAGATTTGGTTTTGGTGTAAATTGCACCAAATGAAATACAGGTGTGCAGGACAAGAGCAAAATTTAAATAAATATAGGAAATTTGCCTTTTTTCACATATCTTTCCGATATTTTATTTCTACATGTTTATGTGTACATTTGGGAATGTTTTGCTAGAAACACATGTTTTTTTCTGTTCTGGTAACTGTCTCACAATAAAGGAAAATGGCTCCTTACATTATGTTTGGTTTTTGTATCTTACTTTTTCCCCTAAGAGAAAGGGGAAACTGCCGTTCATAGATACATCCTGTGATGCAGCTGAAAGTTTTATGATGAACAGATAAATCAATTTTTCGCTTTTTCCCCCCTACTTTTAACCAGGTAGACAAGAAAATTGTCCGCACAGAAATAGGAGTGCTGCTTCGCCTTTCACATCCAAACATTGTAAGTTTAGCTATGTTCCATTCTTGTGTTCTTTTTAAAAATACCTTCTGTTCCTAAGAGCTCCATATTGACTGCTGTAGTTTACATATACAGGCTTATGAGAACCTTCAGCTAAAGTTTAATATTTTCCTCATAGGCACATTAGAGCCTTTTTATGCAAGACTGTAAAATCATTCTTATTCTTTAAAACAAACTGTTGATGTTCTGGCTGAATAAAATGAAAAACTGTGCAAAACAAATTCTGTAAATGGAGGAGGATATGGTGTTGTCAGCCTGTGGAGGATGGGGAAGGTTTTACATTCAGCTTGCTCTGAAACATTGTCAGACAGGTGTTGACAGGCACTAAAGAAAGCAGTTTCTAAACTTCATGTGTTACAGAGAGTTTGCTGAGGTAGGAAGAGTATGACAGCAACAGAAAGAGAATGCAGAATAGACAAAATCAGTAAAAGAAAAAAATGTTTTCAATAAATTGCTAAACTGAAAGCCAGTAACACACCAGTTTCAGTTGGTCACATCTTTTGCTTTACTTGATGTAGTCTGTTTCCTTCAATAGGTCCTGTGGTATCAGTGCTCAGCAATTGCATAGATGAATCATTTTGGTTTTCTTTTTTTTTTTTTTTTCCAGATAAAACTGAAGGAGATATTTGAGACCCCTACAGAAATCAGTCTTGTTCTGGAACTGGTCACAGGTGGCGAGCTGTTTGACAGGTGAGTGGCCTGTATGCACCTCGTTTTGCGCAGTGCACAAGGCTTCTCCTTTGCACACAGTCCCTATGTTACTAATTACTGGTGTTATTTCATCAACATACGGTTTATTCACATGCATAAATAGCTGCAGGAGTTGGCTTCAAATTCGTGTTGGGAAATGTTAGAATTAGGAGGACTTTTCTAAGGACAAAATGAGTTGAAAATGGAGGAAACTATTAGCAAATTTGAAAAAGCTTGTACTGTTAAAGGAAAGTGGGTGGTGTCAGAGTGTGCTGGACCAGGCAAAAAGAGGGAAAAACGGGCAAAATTACACTGGCAAGTCAGCATGTAAAATGTGGGAAGTGGCAATCAGCCAGCCAGGAGAGCAGCACTACATCAGATTAAAAGGATGGTAAGCAGGAGTGACAAAAAAAGAAAGACTGTTTGGCATTAATTGTATTCATAACAATTCTGCTTTTGTTAGAAGCATTTTGCAAGATAGGTATTATGTTCTGAAAGTAATTTGCTCCTAAAGCTGCACATTCTTGTAGTGTAGATGCATATGTATAAAATGAAAAGAAGGTAATATTGTTGGGGACAGTATTTTAATGTTAGGCATTTGTTCTCTTAAAACAAGTGAAAATATATACATTTATATTTATATATAAAAGCATTTAATACTGGCTTGGGTAAGCCAGTTAATTCAGTGAAGCAATCTAAGGAAGCTGTAGTGCTTTCCAAATCGTTCAAGGATGAGTTATTTAATCTTCCTTCTTCTATAATTAAATTTTAGTATTGCAGTGGATTGTTACATAAACATGCATTGAAGAAATGGTCTGAAAGGCTCTTTGAGAAAACAAAAACGTACCTTTCTTTGTATTATGCTCATAGCTACAACCTTGAAATGAGCTATTTCCGAAATGTACCAAGTAACTCCTTCTGTAACATCTTTAATTCCAACTGAAGTAAGGTGCCTGCTAATGCAATATACAGTAGAAAGAGAAGAGATGTGCTGCAAGCAAAACAACAAGTTCCCCGTCCTCAGCTAGAAAGGACTCTTTGCAAGATGTCTTACTTTTACATAGCCCTCAGTATATGCACATGGTTTCAGATAAACTGTTTTTCAGGAAAGCTGGGTACTGCACAAGAGTCTCTGATGGGAAGTGTTTGTCAATGAAAAATAAAAAATATGCCAGTAAAAGGACTGCTTTCTGAGCACGGACCATATGTTTGGTAGAAGAGCTAGAAATGGAACCTTGCACGTGATCCAGGACGGGGAATTGTGTTACTATATGGAGCTTGGATTTAGCATTATGACATTTTCAACATTCTGTAATCTTCTGCTTGGGCTGAGATTATAGGATTTGAGTCCTTGGGATTTATCAGTCCCCAAAATTGTGCGTATAATCCATGAGTTTAGCTGTTAAAAACCTCAGGATGTGCCTAGAACAGAAGCAAAGCTGTTCTGTCACTTCTCAGAATTGCGGTGCCCCCTTGTGATGCTAAGAACAAGAACTAATATCATCAGTGAACTCCTCTGAATTAAGCACACTCCATACAAGAGAACTGAAAATTTTGGCAATACATCCCTATCTGATTTGTGATTTGGAAAAATTTTAAAAAAGTATCTTTAGCTGCTAAAGACAGCAATAGAGAAATAACTTCACTCTTCAACTTTAGTCTGAAAATAATTTAATAGAACTATGCAGTCTGGATTTTTTGCACTAAAAGCATGAATTAAATGTTAGCTGTCCCTTTCTTTCAGTGAGGCTGAAGGATTAATGCTGTCACTGTGCTGAACAGTGACTGCCTTCTGAGTTTTAGTGAGGGATTATTCAGCCTTTCTTCCATAAGGCAAGTTTCCTCTCTCACATCTTGTCTTTTCATTTTATATGTCTTTCTCTCATGCCTGAGAGAAATGTTCTAGTTTTCCAAGAGCCCTTGCATGTTCTCTCCTCTTTGTTTGTGGGTCTACCAAGGGTTTTAAGAAAGCAGCAAAGTAAACTCTGTACCTTGAAGGAGTTACTCTCCTGCCTCTTCCAAATTAGCTGTCAGCAAATGGCAACAGTGGACCTGTTGCACAAATGCATCTGGTTTCCTTACTGTAATATGCAGCTACTTTCTACATCAACTATTTTACTGCTCTTTCTGCCATTCAAGATTTCCATTCTTTTTTTGCATAGTATTTGATTTGCTGATGAGGATCTTGCTTCCCCTTATTGTGAAGATGACTTTATAAATGCCTTTATGAATGGCTTTATAAAGATCTGATTAGTTTTCTAGAATCATATTAGTGTTATTTATGCAAAGCTAGTTTCATGCCCGTCTAACATAGAAGTTCTGGGTAATAAAGTTATTCACTTCCTTCACCATATTTAATATTTCCATGAAATCATCTATGTTATGTTTAAAATGAGTCTTCATTGTGACAGTTTTTCAACTGTGTTATCTGAAAGGAGATATTTCCAACCAAAACCAGCCATTTCACATCTCAATTAATGGAGCTGAAATAAGACTGGTTTTCTAAAGATTATTTTTCTAAGGGAAATCTGTCTTGCATACCTTATAAATCCCATTCTAGGTCCTAATCTAGTGCAAAATTCCACTGTCCCAAACATAACAAATTTAAGTCTACCCCCAATTTGAAAGGTTTTATAAAACAGAATGTTTGTGCAATGACTTTTGTTATCTTAGTAAGTGCGCAATAACAAAAGACTTTTGAGGACAAATCTGTATACGAAATGAATACAAAGCTTAGAGAAAGGTATGCTAGCTCTGAATGAACTGAGGCTTCAGCTGTTTCCTAATACCTTCTCCCAAGTCCTGTGTTTTAGGACTTTGATGTTTATTTGGCCCTCCTCTTTCAGTCATGCATGCTGTAAGTGCATTTAAAAGAGAGGTATTTCGACAGGGCACTGAGGGACAACTCTCCTGTTCTGCTGAGTGACCCAGCTGCAGTGTGTTAAGCAGCATATGGCAGTGTTTCACACCCTGCCAAAATACTGAGGGCAGGCTGCTGTCACACATCCTTGCTGGGGCAAGTCCTTACTGAAAAGGCTAAAGCATAACAAAAATAGCATATCAGCTCAAGTACATGGTAGAATGATCACGGATAGTTTTACTCTGCTTTCTCTGTGTACCAGCATGGTCCTTGAAGGACTTTCAAGAAGCAGTTTAAATGAAAGGAAATCTAAAGCTGCTACAATCTCTACTAAAGGTTGTTTGAAGTATCCTTGCGGATAGGAAATTGCAGGACTGGAGAAAAAGACACAACCAAAGGCCACTTTTCACCTCACTTTCACATCTTCCCTATCAAGTTGTTGTCATAACCAGGCATGCCATGCAGCCAGAGTTCAGAACATAGCCATTATGTTTTTGTTGTTGTTATGAGAACCTTGAGAGAGAGGGAGGGAGGGAGGGAGGGAGGAAGGAAGGAAGGAAGGAAGGAAGGAAGGAAGGAAGGAAGGGGAGGGAGAGAGAATAGAGGTGTTCTATTTGTTTTTTGGATGACTTCATATTATGAATTGATTTGAAATCATAAAGTAATAAAAAATAATGTGGGTAGTTTTAAAAGGCAGATTTATAATCTGCTCCTAATTTCACCTCCTCTCTGTGTAAGAGGAGAAAGCTAAAGGCAGAGTTGACTCCATTAACTCTCAGATGTCACTGAATTATCTGAATTTCAGCTCAATTAAGTGGAATCAGACATTTTAATATGAGTCAAAAATCACAGTGGAAAAAAGCTTAAATTCAATGACTTTAAGGGAATGCAGAATGATTATGTGGCTCAAAAACTTCTGGGGAAAAACTGCCCCTGAAGTTATTTATCATTTCTATAAGTAAATGTCTGTCAAAATAGTTGCTTTTTAAAGTATTTTTGTTGCTAATCAGTAAATTTTAGACTGTTCAAAAGTCTGATTAGATAAGTACCGAGTAGCCTCTTCTCATTTTATTTTATTAAGCCTTTTGATTATTATTATGACTTATTTTTTCCCTGTAGTTCTTCCATTTTGGAGTAATGATTTCTTTTATGATGATTTCAGTTACATTTTTTCTTGTCTGTTCCCTTTGCCCTTCTGTGCCTTCATGGTTCTTTTCCTAAATATAATTTCTTGATACTCTTAATTTTGCCTGTCTTTTGCATCATATGGCATATTTCATAAGTTTTTTTTTTTTTTTTATCATTTTATTGATCTTTTGGCTTTGCTCCAAACAATTAACTTACTTAGTATCACTAACAGGTACAGGTCTTGCTGCACAAATGAAATCTGATTTCTGTCTTTTATTACCTTTCTTCTTTTTGAAAATGGTCTTTTTTTTTTGTTCAGATTTTATTGATATTTATTGCATTTTGATTGAATCTTTGATATATCCCTTTTTGAAATACTAATATCAGGGAGGAAACAAAGAAAGCCTCACCTCTATTTTAACTTCATTTTGCTCACAATGCCTGAAGATTAATGAGAATATTTTCCATGAATTTCTTTTTTCTTCAGCTTGAAACTATTATGGCAGTCATATATTCTCCCTGGCTGAACTTTGTTGCCTTGAACACAGACTTGCTTCCTCATTTGCCTGTTGATTAAGTACCATGAACACCATCTAAAAATATTGCTACTGACCTATTCTTGACTAACTTCTGTTTCAAATTTCTTACCATTTCCTCTGAGACATATGTTTAATCTGATACTCTTTCAAGAATTTCCTGAAACCTCCAGGCATACTGCGGAGAGATACCAAAAATAATAATGGAATTCAGCAGTAACTGAAATGTGCGCTTTTTAGCAAAGTGGTAGCAGAGAGGATCATCTCCATCATTTTGAACATATGTCTTATTCTGTGGTGGCATTTTGTCTCTTGAACGTGAATTAGAAGAGTCTTTGGACTCTCTTTTTCATAGGAGCAAGACACAATCCTACCTCTGGACTTGGAAAAAGGAGCTCTGACTTGACTCTGTTTTTTGAGTAACGGAAGACAAACTTAACACATAAAATATCTCTGATAAAAGTTCCACTTGATGTCGTAGTAACACATGCAGTATCTGTTGATTTCATCTGCAGCAGTGTTAAAAATCAGTAATTTACAGAATAAAGAAAAGCTTTATAGCTTTTGTAGTCTTTCTGTTACTAATTAAACTAAACTAACCACAAACTGAAGCTTGTTTTCTTTCTGTTGCTTTCTGGTATTTCCTTCCTGTACCATGTCTATAGTAATATCTTTGTGCTTGTTTGTGTTCAGAATTTCATTTTCTAACACTGGACAGAGCTACTCTAAGCAAATATCTGCTTGGCTCTAATGTTCTTTCAAGATGAGAGATAGTCTAGTTTAATATTTTTTAATGTTTATATATAATATATTATTTAAAGTATGACCAATGCATGCACTTAGATTAGATCAAACACCAATCACCAGAACACACACATTTACAGCTTTATAAATGAAGAAACAACTCAAGTAGTGATAATAATGCAATTACAGTACTGCTAGACTTCTGAGAAGCGCCTCCACCTGTGCTTTCTGGTGAGAGAAGTGTCTCCTCCGAGTATTTTGCTGGCTGCCTGCTGTGTTCTAAATGTGAACTTGTGTAATACCAAAACTTGGTAGTTCTTAACTTGGAAAGCTTTTAATTTAAAGGCATTTTCACTTAAAATGTGCTTTTGGCTTATGTGGGTATTAGGATGATGTTGCAGGAATTGTGAGTGGGAGTGTGTCCTAGCTGGATCCAAGCTGTATGTCACTGATCAACTCTGGGAATTGGGCAAGGCTGTCAAAGAAAAGCCAGGTTGGTGCCCCAGAGCTCTGGAGTTTGGCTAAAGGTGTTAATACCAAGATACCTTGGGATTTCAGTGTCTTTGAGAAACACATTCTCTTTTCCTGACAAGGCCTTATTGTTGGGATATAGATGTGACCCATATGCCAGAGAAAGGGGAAAATAGATGCATCTGTTAATGTAAATAGTAACTGGAGAACCCTTAGCTGTGATTTCCACACTTTCTAATAAACTTAACTTTTTTTTTTTTTTTTTGAGGGGGATGAGGAGGGGAATGTGAAGACCTATTGGCATCTTTGTGCAGACACCGAGCTCTGATATATACCTAAAGCCAAGTAGGGAATTCTCTACTTGAGCCAAGAGCTATTTGTCACAACTTTGGTGGTGATTCAGTGCCTATAATTGTAAAACCAATGTGCTTCAGTGCTTAACTGGCACTGAAACCAGTTAAGATATGAATGTTTCATAAATTTTGTGCATATATTTGTTTGCTTTTCCTGTTTCCATCATGGCAGGAACATAAGAGGAAACCAAAATATTTTAGGAAGCAATATAGTTATCGAAATATTCAGAGCACTAAAATGTTTGTTCAGAACTTGCCGGCCGTTTGTTTCTGCTTTACCTTTCTTGGGAGGTAAATGATGTTGTAGAATGAGCTCCAGGGCAATGTGTTTAAAATGTGTGACACCAAAGCTGCGCTGTGTGGGCAGGTTGTTCACCTGTGCTCCGGCACCATTCTCAAACATTCTCCCACACCAGCCAGGGAGTCAGATTTAGATTCAATATTAAGAAAAAAATCTTTTTGGAAATTTATCCAAAAGCTGATTCCTTTTTTATAACAAATTTTGACACCTGTAAGATCCCTAGCCTCTTGTTTTTCTATGTTGTAGTGTAAATATTCTCAGTTCCTTCAAATTTTCAACCTTGGTCATATTTTCTTTGTCACACTTCATTACTCCCCTTTGTAATTTCTTCTCATTACCTGATTACTACTCAGTACTCTTTCTTTTATTCTTTTCATATGAGTAACAGAGTTTCAATAGAATAAATACAGCCACTACATGCATCCTTTTATTATGAGATGCATTACTTTCAGTGGCTTCATACAGATGTGTCAAGTTGAAGTGTACCAAGCTCTAAGAAGTTTGTTTGAAAAAGAACACAATTCAGTGCATGAGCTTTTCTATCTACATTGCAGGTTGCAGAAGCAGAGTGAAAAAGTTTGTAAAATTTGTTACTATTTTATGCAGAGCCTGAAATAAAAAAAGTCTTGAATAATGAAAATTCGAACAGCAGAGAAACCTTCCTGCTTTTGCAGCAGAGTAACACTGCAGATGGCCAGTAGCTACAGTAACCTCCTCTGGAAAACTGAATAACTTATTTTATCAGACACCTTTCAATATTCTCTGTGAGAGAAATGACTACGGGAAATATGTTATTCCAGCTCCAGAAACTAACTTTCCCTTTATTTGGTAGTGTGAGTTGTCCTGCTGTATTCATTTTATGCCTCTGGCCTTAGGAGTCGTGTCAGGTTAACAGGGCAGCCCAAGCCCAGGATCTACTCATCCCACTGTCCTGCGCTGCCAAAGAGAGAGCTCCTGTCTCCGGGGGCAGTGAAAAGGAAAAATGACAAGGACAATCTCTTTTTTCCTCTTTCTGTAAGGATACAAATATGTCTCAAATATGTTTGCACATGTTTGGGAAGTACGATTAAATAAGGTTGTATTTTAAGGCTCCTGGTGCTTGATGTCATGGCCCCAAAGAAGGCACTGTGTGCTGCCACAAAAGCACTTTCTGATATACAGCTAAAACAATATTCTCTTAATCTACAACTAAACAGCATATTTACATTCACTAAAATTCAGACTAGGGTCTCTTGATTATCCGAGTAACAGTAACATCAGTCTGGAAATGTTTTATAGTGCTTTCTCTGGATTTCTATATTGACATGTTGGATAATTAAAACATTCTGATGCAATCACAGAATAACAGAATATTCAAGGTTGGAAGGGACCTCTAGAGATCATCTAGTCCAACCTTCCTGCTCCAGCAGGCACACCTACAGCATGTGGCACAGAGTGGCATCCAGGTGGGTTTGGAAGACCTCCAGAGAAGGAGACTCCACAACCTCCCTGGGCAGCCTGTTCCACTGCTCTGTCACCCTCACAGGAAAGAAGTTGCTCCTCACCTGAAGATGGAACTTCCTGTGCTCCAGCTTATGGCCATTACCCCTCGTCCTATCACTGGCCACCAGTGAGAACAGCCTGTCCCCTTCCTCCCTGCATTCTCCCTTCCTGAACTTATACACATTAATCATATCCCCTCTGAGCCTTCTCTTCTCCAGGGAAAACAGGCCCGGCTCACTCAGCCTCTCCTGTACGGGAGATGTTCCATTCCCTTAATCATCCTGGTTGCCCTTCTCTGGACCCTCTCGAGAAGCTCCACGTGCCTCTTGTCCTGGGGAGCCCAGAACTGCCCTCAATACTCCAGGTGCGGCCTCCCCAGAGCTGAGCAGAGGGGCAGGATCCCCTCCCTCCACCTGCTGCCAACATCCTCCTGATGCAGCCAGGATCCCATTGGCCTTCCTGGCCACGAGGGCACTGCTGCCTCATGGCTAACTTGGTGTCAACCAGGACTCCCAGGTCCCTCTCCGTGGAGCTGCTTTCCAGCAGGTCAGCCCCTATTCTGTCCTGGTGCCTGGGGTTATTCCTCCCCAGGTGCAGGACCCTGCACTTGTCCTTATTGAACCTCATGAGGTTCCTCTCTGCCCAACTCTCCAGCCTGTCCAGGTCCCTCTGGATGGCAGCACAGCCCTCTGGAGTGTCGGCCACTCCACCCAGCTTGGTGTCATCTGCAAACTTGCTCAGAGTGCACTCAGTGCCCTCGTCCAGGTCATTGATGAACAAGTTGAACAGCACCGGGCCCAGTACTGACCCCTGGGGGACACCACTGGCCACAGGCCTCCAACTGGAATTGGCCCCATTTATCACCACCCTCTGAGCTCTGCCATCCAGCTAGTTCTTGATCCACCGCACCTTGCACTCATCAATATCTTTTCAAAAAGTTAAAAGCAAAAACTCTGAAAAAAATGGACATTTGCAGCCATGCAATCCTAACTTCATACCTATAAATATCTGAAATATTAATACTTTCATCAGTATGTACTTTGTAAGATGTTTGGCTGTGTACAATGTAGGGATCAGCATCTGTCAATAAATGCTTTTATGAAACTATAACAATATGATTGTACACAAATGTGGTTAGAATGTCATATGCTTGTTTGTTTGATCATCGTCTTCAATTTGAATCTTTATCTTGACCTGGTTGTTTGTGATCCCAAATATAGCTTTTTGGTCTATCTCGCTCTTTCATTGATATGTCAAAGACAGTACTTAATAGCTCCTTATTGTTTCTTTATTGTGAACTCTCAATGAAGTTTTAGGCTTTCTTATTCATGTTTTTGTTAAGGATCGTTGTGTGAGCAAGGTATAATGTTTCCTTTCCATGTTGACAAAATACAGTATGCTTGTAGGTTTTTCCTTCTCTCACAAAAAAAAGGCAACGAGGCAGTGTTCATCGGAAGGCTCAAACCACAAAACTCCTGTGAAAGAGACGTTTTGTTAGTCTCAGGTAGGAGGACTATTATAATAAGCAAATTGTCACACCTACCATTTACCTCCTGTAAACTATCACAAAAAGATGCAAAAATACTATGCAAATGATCTGTTAGGATTATTACTAGATCTAAACTGGAGTCTTTTTTATTGCTGCCTCACATAGAGCCAGTTTGGAGTTTTACAGCAGACTGCCCCTTAAAAATAAGTTCGCATCCATAGTGAGTTGTATATGTTATCTCACGTTCTTGCTGTTACAGAAGATTAGATATTCTATTTACTGGAATAATATTATTTAAGAATAGATATGTCTAGTCTCCAGACTTGTGAAAAAAAAAAAAGGTAACTGCATGTAACATAAGCTGTGCATATATTATTCACGTGTAATGTAATGTGATGACTTGCATGCAAAATATTATTTTCTACGGTTGTTTTTAATGCTGTCCCAAAGCAAGACTGCATATGTCATTATAAGTTGTTTATTCAAACTGTAAATTCACAAGGGCTTTGTCTTTAATGTCTATGTACTCTGTTTAAAAGGCACATACATAATCAATCTTATCAATACTGACATATAGTTGTCTGAATCAGGATGTCAGTTTTGAGTATATCTTTGATCTCTCTTGTTTCAAGGGATCAGGTAATTGGTAGTTCTGCTTCTGCACTGACAGGTAGCTAGGAACTTCTTTTGGTTTTGGTGAGTTGAGGGGAATACAAAAAAACAAAATGTCTTTTTTTCATTTTGAAGATGTATCTCTTTAGAGGGGAAGGAATGAGTGTTGGTTTTAGACTGCATGGCAACATTGGAAATTCATCAGCTCCAAAGGGAAATGTAAATGAAATTATTACTGCATTGCCATGTTTTTCTCCGATTTTAGTCACATACATGGGAAAAATCAGAGAAATGTAAATGCTGCTGCATAAAAGAAACCTACCCTTGTGCCTCGTATATTTCTGAGGTCACATGCAGAGGGAGACCTTGCTGCCGTTCTGGTGTCTTTGCTTAAGACCTGGAGAGACAACTCATTTCCCTCACTCATGAGTTGGGGGCTGTCCTTCCTTGTGATGACCCCAAGCTCTGGGGTATTGGAATTAAACCCCATGCACTTTTGGCAGGCCAGCATTCCTGTAACAATTTCATGTGCAGACTTTCAGTTTTCTGCTTTCTGATTTTTTCCTGCAATGCATAATGGGATATATTATAAAAAATAAACTAATGTGGAAGCTGAGGGTCACATTAACATATCCCCCACCCTTTAGGGGGAAGAACCTACTGGTGGCATTGTAGAGTCCAGGAAGACAGGTTGGTGGTTCCACTGCAGAGCTTCCTGATCAATATAGACTATTGTCTAGAGCATCATGTTTGCGAGACATGTCTCAAGTCTCAAGGTTTATTCACACTTTTGCATTCATTCATACTGCACCAAAGGTCATAGAGAGTAAGTAGTGGCGGTTTTCTTATGCATATTAATCACAACTTTTTTTTTGTCATCATAGTGAAACTGAAGGGAACTGCTTCAGAGGTAGCTCAGTATGAGTCTAGCAACAGGAGTGATGAAAAAATACTGTAAAAGGGGAGTGGGATCAGAAAATTTCTATTCTGGACCCTGGGGCAGAAGGTTTCTGGAAGCACTGAAGACTGTTGGCTTCGAGCATTACAGACTTGTTCTTTCCTGATTCATGGGGCTCTTCCTGCATTGTTTTGTAAAATTAACTACTGTGCCTGTGGTAGATCACTTTATAAAATGTGTAACGAGGCACCACAAATACTGCCTCTAGAAAACAGCTGTGAGTATTTTCTTGATCTTTGAAAAAATGAATATGATATAAAACCGAAACTTCAAGTCAAGAGTACCTGTGATGTAATTTTCTAAGGGAGAGTTATTGTGGTTCACAATTACTGTGTATAGGTAGGTGTGGTTATAAAAATACTGCTGAGTTTCTTAACTGGAGCATTTTTAAGTTTTAATTATGTTTAAGTTTAACTTAAAACTAATTTTTAAGTTTAAATTATGGATTACTTGTCAGATTAGTACAGTTCAATGCAACTGAACTGTGCATTTATATTTGGGTTCATTTTGTAATGCTAGTGTATATTCTGGAGGAATATCAAATCCTAAATCAGTTTCCAAAATCTGTGTCACTGCCAACATTGTTCTGAAGGATCTCTAAAAGTATACATGGATTTTGGGAGGAAAACTGCATTACATTTTCTGCCTGTTATAGATATTTCTGAAACACCACACTAGGTTAATGTTTTATCATTTAAGATTCCAAGGAAAGAACATTATTAAAGAAGAAAGCTTGATTTTCTTTTTCTTTTTTTTTTTTTTTTTTTACATCATTGAAAAATAGATTTTTGGAGATCTTTGGCACTGATAAATATTGTTGAACTCACCAGAAGCTGCGCATAGTCAAGACATTTATCACATCAAGTGTCATTTATGCAAAATAAATACAATATACTGGAGATCTACATTAAGAAGAAAAAAAGGTTTTAACTAAACCATGAGCGTGTGTGTTGACTACAGAGCCTCCAGCTTTATAACAGTGGGAAACTAAAGACAATTGTTCATCTCATTAATAGCTGGGTTTTTTGAGGAGTTGGGGAATAAATGAGCACTTAAACACAGCTTAAGTTAAGTCCAAGTGCAAAAAAGCAGCTCCTAAGGAATACCAAAGGGATACTTGGTTCATCTGAGTGTAACTGCTGTTCCCAGAATTTTAATATCTATTGAATCAAAAAATATTTCAACTGGCAATACGTACATTATGAATTCTGTACTGAATTGGTATTTAAACTCCAGTTTCTCATTTAACTGTGAAACACAGATAACCTTGATTATAAATGGGATGTTTTTATTCTTTAAGGACTCCTAGGAGTGCTTAAATTTGATTGTTTTCTTGTACACTTTTCAAAATAAGCTTTAACTTGCACAGTTTATATACTTTAATCCTTAACACAGTTTCTCCTGTTGCCTTTTCTGTAGGATTGTGGAAAAGGGTTATTACAGTGAACGAGATGCTGCTGATGCTGTTAAACAAATCCTGGAGGCAGTTGCTGTGAGTATTGTCTAGCATCATATGCTCAGCACCTAATCTTTCACCTAAAATAGCTCAATGAATACACAGTTGTGAAAGAAGCAGAGAAGTTCACTAAAGAATAGTTTGCACAATTTGCCTTCAATAATTACTTTTTATATTGATTTTTTTGTTAGGATACTGATGCTGTGAAGGGGAAAAAGTGACCTTGGATGGCAGTCAGCAATAGAGTTAGGGCTCATCTTTTGGAGCTGAGTGAATGTTCTTTGCCTCTATTTAGTTTCAAAAACCTTTGGAGTTCTGCACTGGTATGTGAGCTCCAAAAGCAATTTGAAATCATTGGCACTTATCTAGTCTCCCATTCATTTTTGGATGAGTAGATAGCAGTAGTTTGCATGGAATCTTAAACAAAAGAGAGTACATTACTCTCCCTCTCACCTTAAATGGATGATAGATTGATTGAATGTGTTAGGTGGTAAAGAGTTAGGTTACATGAATTCAAGTTAGAGATTCATGCAGAGTATTACCATGAAAATAGTTATGCTTGATTTGAAGTTGTTGCCTGGAAATGAACATTCACACTTTTTGATGCTATGCAGAAGCATTCAGAGAAACAGTCTTCAAGGAAACATAGCAAGAAAGTGCGCTCCTGAGGAGATGGATAGTATAGATTACAAAGTATCCAATCAAAAATAGTTTTCAGAGCTCCTTAAATTAGATATGCTCAGATTTGCAGTAATATTGTTAAATTTGTGATCAGTAGGTTGTGCAGTGCCTAATGTAACCTCTTCCTTTCCATTGTGTGTGATTTTTAAAAATTTCAAGTTTTGTAGAATTGTTTCACATTCAAAAAAGAGAGATAACAGTCTTCCATGGCACAGCACAACTTAGAGAAAAGTTTAAATGTCTTTGAGGCAACGAGGCAAAGTCTTCTAAGAGCTACACTTCATACTACTGTATGTTATCAATATTTCTTAACCGCTTTTAACTGTCCCATCCGATTTCACAGCAGAGTTTCCTAGGCCAGCAGTCAGATGCTAAAAATGTGCATAAGAAATTAATTAGTGTACACACTAGCATCAGTCACTTCCAGTGAGCAAGAGATGGACAATGAAAAACTGGCCAATTAGGATACTCAGAAGACTTGAGGCGAATTGCTCTGCTTTCTGCAAATGCAATATTAGCTAAGTAGAAGGAGAGATACAGGCTAAAGGTTTTGTCCGGTCGTTTAACTTTAGAGTCAGTTAATATATTTTGATTTAGAATCATAAAATCATAGAATGATAGAATGCTTAAGGTTGGAAGGGACCTCAGAGCTCATCTAGTCCAACCCCCCTGCTCACGCAGGGTCACCTAGAGCACGGGGCACAGGGCTGCATCCAAGCGGGTTTTAAAGATCTCCAAAGAAGGAGACTCCACAACCTCTCTGGGCAGCCTGTGCCAGGGCTCTGGCACCCTCACTGTCAAGAAGTGTTTCCTTAAGTTCCTGTGGAACTTTTGGTGCCTCAGCTTGTGGCCATTTCCTCTAGTCCTGTCACTGGCCACCACTGAAAAGAGGCCGCCCCCTCCTCCTCACTGCCTCCCTTGAGGTATTTATAGACACTGACCAGGTCCCCCCTCAGCCTTCTCTTCTCCAGACTGAACAGGCCCAGCTCCCTCACCCTTTGCTCATAGGGCAGATGTTCCAGGCCCCTGATCATCCTGGTAGCCCTGCGCTGGACTCTCTCCAGCAGCTCCACATCCCTCTTGCACTGGGGAGCCCAGAACTGGACACAGTCTCCAGATATGGCCTCACCAGGGCTGTGTACAGGGGGATGATCACTTCCCTCGACCTGCTGGAGACGCTCTTCTTAATGCACCCCAGGATCCCGTTGGCCTTCTTGGCCACCAGGGCACACTGCTGCCTCATGGTCATCTTGTCATCCACCACAACGCCCAGGTCCCTCTCTGCAGGGCTGCTCTCCAGCAGGTCCACCCCTAATCTGTACTGGTATCCAGGGTTATTATTTATTTATGTAGTATTTATGTAGTGTGGTTGTCTACAGCAGATGTTTGGAGTGAAGTGGTTAAGTAGGCAACAGGTTGTGAAGGCCTTGTGAAGGGGTAGCTAAAAGCACTCGTAGGAGTGCAGACAGTGCAGGCAGGAAGCCAAGGAACTTTGGTTGTTCTCCAAGAATACCTGACTCTTCAAACAAGCTCCCATTGTCAATATCTTGGAGAAGAGAGGTCACTTGGAATGGCTTTTTCGCAGTATAGTGATGAGCCAAGCAGGATCTGTACAGATTGGACAGGGAAGTGCAGAATGTGAAAGGAACTGTCTTGAATATAGGATTGGGGGCAATGAGTACCCTCCATTGGAGCTACCCCATGGTGAGGAAAAGTTGATGTTGAGTATGTATGTATATAGAGTTATAGAGTTGATAGGAAGGCTGTATAGGGAGTGACAATGTGTTTATTCAGAGAGAAAAGACCAATTCCATTGTAGTTACCTGAGATGGGAATGAACTATCTCATTGTGGAAAACTTCTCTAAAAATCATGTTTGATGTTGTCTGTAAGCCCGTTCACCATAATTTAGAAACAAGAACAAGTATTTACTGCAGCAATGTGACACATTACAAGACCATCATGTTAGCTTCATGCTGCTTTCTGAATTATCCTGACTGCATACTGAGTCACCCACATGCAAAGTATGTATTTAAATTTGGTGCACAGCATAATGAATTTGTATAAGCTTCTTAAGTTTAGATCAGATTATTATTTTATGGCCAAATGGTTCTTCCAGTAGGACTGCACCAATTAAGATGGTTCCAAATTATTTACCATTCTTTTGCAAAAATTATACATTGCTGAAAAACGTTTCAGCTCTTTATTTTTAAAAACAGGAACCAGGTAAGATCTTCGGCTTCTAAGAAATGCAGTAGCTTTGTTCAAGTCAACAGAACAGAGGTGGAGAAAGGTGAAAAGCTTACTTTTTGTAAGAGCATAGAGTAGTTTAATTTTGGACTATTATATATGCCAGTACTTGATCACTAAGTAGAAGTGCTATAAACTTGTGTTCTTATGGCTGACACTGAACATCCGTGCCATAGCTGTGAAAACTGTGGTCATGGCTGCTCCCAAATTGGGATTTTGCCAGCTGTGTGAGTATTTCAATTCCAACAGAAATACTGTGGCAGAATGGGTTTTGTGGATAGCATTGGACTTACCTCTAGAAACTGTCTCTAGGTACTGCAGAACAATCTTTCCAGAATGAAAGAAAATATATCTGTAGACAATTCTTAAATAATACATTTCACTCAGAAGTCTATGCCAGCTAGTACCTTATTGACTTTAGGTAGATATTTTTGACTTTACAAAAAGCAAAGCGTTCAGCCTTAATTTTCTTAAACTCCTGTGCTGATCTATCTACTTGTTTTATAAAGTCCTCATTAAGGACTCTTATAAATTTGTAGTAATGGATCTGTCTTTTCAATATATTATTGACATGGAAAGCTATTATGTCTTTATTTAATAGAGGGCTAGATTTTCAAGGAGGATATAATCAAAAGTGTAAGAAAATCAAAAGTGTAAAGAAATCAAAAGTGTATATCCTTAAAAGGATATAATCAAAAGTGTAGTGCATTTTTCAAAAATTCTTAAGCATTTTTGCTTAATTCCCTTTGAAATTATTAAACTGAATGGACCTCTATTCTTTTTAAAAAAATCACATAGAGCTTCTAGCTATTTCTGTTTCTTGTCAAACCCAACTACCAAGCTATGACTGGCCTATTGAAATTAGAGAAGACGACAGAGAGCAGCACAAAATGAATCATGATCATAGAACAGCATGGAAATTATAGAAATGTTTCTTCCCAAGAGGAAAGAGACCAACAAACACTATACTGTCACTGCTGCCTGGAAACCACAGAATGCATTTTGCTTTTTTTATGATTTTCCATGATTTTTCTTTTTCTAGGTTGTTGCATCTTATCTATTGTTCTAGGTCCATGCTCTAACACAGCATGGTCTGATCTAACAGTTTGCTCTGAGAAGAAATTACCCTTTTTTCTCTCTCTCCCACACCTTCGCTTTTTCTCTTTTTCTTCCCTTTTCTTTAACCAAAGAGACTGCTTCATTCACACAATAAAAGCTTTGCTCAAAACTAGGGCAAACCAACATTCATCTTTTAAGCTCTTTGGCTGCGCATTTCAGGCAGAGGTTTTATTCCTATCCAATCTCAGAACAGAATGAATTTCATTCTTTAAAGGAGATGTATTTGAAGACAGTTTCACTCAGGATATCATTGTCCTTTCCCACTTTCTCAGAGGATAAGATATATACAGAAAGATCTTTTTTTTTTCCCTGTGGGTTTCAGCAGGCATATATCCCAGGGTCTGATCTCACTGTCTGACTTGCAGGAGATATTACTTATGTTTGTAAAATTAAAACATTACTGAGCTGTTAGTCAAAAGAAGACAATGAAACATTTGTTTCTAAAGGACATGCTCCTTTTTAACTTTTGTAACTAATTTACTTTTTTGATTAAACTTAAGAAAATTATTCTAATTTCTTTTAATGCGTACTTTCAAAATCCTGTGTTTATCGTTAATAATAAACCACAGTCCTTCTTGCCTAGTCTGCACTAGTGTCAAAGTGGTAATTTTCTACTTGAGAGTTAAATTATTCTTTCTGTTATATTTAAATTTGAAATTATTTTTAATGATTTACCTTTTGTAATTAAGGCAGTTAATGACATATCCTTTATATTTATTTTCAAAGTCATTTACTTTAATTTCCCATCACATTTTATGAAAGGTTGTTTTCTTCTGATTGGCTATTATCTTGTCTAGATAGGAACATTTTTCTGAAGCTACATGCAGGCCCCTCTCCGTTTCCATTTCTGCTTTTTTTTCCTGCCATTTCAAACTCCATTGTATGCCTGCACTTTTATATTATTCCTTGTCAGCTTAAATTCGTAGGAAGTATGCTGAATTCTCAACTGTCATGACAAAGACTGAGGATACTTGCAGGTTTGAGAGTGAAAGTCTAGATTAAAGGTTTATATTCATTTCAGTGAACTTTGATGTCACATATAATAAGTTCTACAGTCATAGGTAAGGACCAAACACAGACATGCAGCTTGCAACTACATTTTATATATCCTGAGTCCTTATTATCTCTAAGAAGTAAAGCTTAAACCAAATGAGATAACCAGACTTTAAAAGATTACTTGAGACCCAGGAAAATTGATTAAAATATTTGGGGGTTATAACACTCAAATAATAGTGAATAATAAGTAAAAATTCAGGATGGATTTTTTTTTTCCTGTACAATCATTGAGTTAGTGCTTGTCACAGATGTAGGCCATTGATGGATTTTGGTTTAGAAACTGACTACAAGGCTGAACCTTTATCAAGGGTAAAATTGTTACAGAGCTCAGGAGTGGACACGGCAAACATGTTGTATTATTAGGCTTATGCAGGTCTAACAGACACACTTTTCACAGCGGTAAGTGGAAACAAATCAGAAAAAAAAAAAAGGTTTAATTCTATTTAAAATGAAGTCTCCTCAAGACAAATTCCATGGAGTTAGTGGAAGGAACAGCTATATATTGCATCACAGGATAAAGACAGGTATAAAACAGCAATAAAATGTGTGAACACTTTATGTAAGAAGAGAGAGCTTGTGCATAATTGTAGATATTGAAGAATTTTCACTTCCTCTGCTTATAAGATTTTGCAAAATGTTTCCACTTTAACAGGATATATATTTATACTTGTAAATCTTTCCCTACTGGATCTGAGTGTGTTTTGCACTCTCTCTGGTATAAAAGAGTGGTTTTCCAAGACGCTTTCTGCGATGTGTGGTGCAAGTTACAACTGGAAAGCAGCAATTATTCTGGTCTAATTCAATCAGAAACCAGCCATCCATCTCTGCACTTTCCAGGTGAAGGAAAAACATGTTTAGCCATAGCCCAAAGGGGAAGAGAAAGTTCTGGCAGATTTTTCTCCTGTTTGCTCAAAATTGATATTTTAGTGACTTGGCAAATTTTGACCCTTGAGGGAATATGGAGTTGTGAGTGCAAGGAACAATTTTTGTAACCATGACTGTGATTTTGTGCTAAGGAGTATGAGATTGTAATATGTTCTTTTCCAGCATGGTCTACTTTTCTATTTTTTTTAATAACCTACCAACTGGAAGAAAATTGCACTGGTTTAACACTAGCACTCTCCTATTTGAACATATTATTTTGACAAATTTATGTGGTGACATTTTGGAAAAGGAGGCAGAAGAATTTTGAGTTCAGAAGCAATACACCAGCTATTTGTAGTTAAAAATATGGTTTGTGAAGTAATCTGGGAGGAAAAAATGATGAGCAAGCTTGTAATCATCCCCTTTTTAGAAAAGCAACAAAAAAAAAGGTTATCAGTATGTCAGAAAAAGCCTGTATGACCTTTATGATGATTTGTGCCAGGAAAAGTAAAATACAGAAAATTAGGGCACTAAATCTCTTTTCTTTCTTTGCCCGAGTTCCGCAACTCTGTCACGTCCCTGGGCTAGCCTGCAGCACTGTTAGCCTTAAGCTTGCTTGGGAGGTGAGGACCGATCACAGGCTCGCTTTGAAGCTGCCGTGAGGTGAAGTGTCGATACCCGTGCCCATGAGCTGGGAGTGGGTGCCCTGCAGCTACTGCAGGGCCCTCAGCTTTCAACAGACGCCGTTTTCCCTTTGCTTTTGAAGCAAAGCAGACCTTGGAATAATCTGTGCTCTTTTTTATGGATGAGACACAAACCTGAAGTTTCTTCTTAGAAGAGTATCAGCTGCAATATCCTCGAGAGCTGATTGTGTCAATGGAATATTCTCTGCCTGGCAAATTTCTCCATATTTATTTTTTGCTGGCTTTTTCGTTTGTTTTAAACTTTGTTTTATAATCTGTTAGGTGGTTCTGTCACAGCAAATATACCACAGATGGAGAATACACAAGGGTGCTTGTTATGTGTGCCTTAATGCCAGGGGAGATGTTCCTAGGGCCATAGTATGTACCTTGTCTCCTGACCAGTTCTCTGTAATGTGACCTCTGCCTTTGGCTGCTGCTTCTTCACTTCTGATTCAGCAAGTTTGGGGAGCTCCTGCTGGCATAGCTTTCCCCAAGGGCAGCCCTTGTGCTCCAGTATCCTTCTGTCAACAGATCTTACTTGGCTTGTTCCCAAGCTGTCATTCGAGTCTTGTGAAACTTTGGCCTCTGAAAAAGTAGCAAGAGCATCTGTGCAAAATTGTGCATATTTCTGGGCCTCTTCGTTAGCTACTTTCAGATGCCCTCCTGTTCTTGGGAGCAGAACTGGGAGACAAAGAGGTCCGTTTTGTATGGACCTCATGTAATAGAAGTCTGTTCCAAATGGGGCATTTCTCCTTTGGGGTCCTGTTGATTTAAAGAATTAAGACAAAGGCAAAACACTCTTCCTGCCCTTTCTGCCCCTCTGCAACTGGGTGCTATTTTCTCTTGGAGGCTTGAGAAGGACACAAGAGGGGAACATGCACCTCTGTGGAGACAGGATTGCTGGGCTTGCAGTGGTTGTAGTGCCAGCATGAGCTCTTTTTCAGGGCTCTTAAGGACAAATGAGTTTATCTGAAATAATTTTGCAAAAAGCTAATAGAAAATTCAAATTACCATGTATTTGAGTTCTGCTGTATTTTTTGAAAACTCTTTTCACAGAAGCAATTGCATTGAAACAATATTAACTTTTGATTAATATTAAGGAACTGTTCTCCATTTTTAGAAAATGTTAGTGAATGCTAACATTGGTGTGGGGGGACGTATATGAAGAGTGTTAGTGTTAAATAAATGCAATTCATTTTACTCACTTGTGCCAATATTGCCCAAAAGATTATTAAAACAGATTTTGCGATAGTTTCACGCTGCTGAACTGTGCAGCATTGGAGCATAATGGGTCCATCACTGCAAGATGTCCCTGTAGAGAAAGTTAGCAATATGTGTTGTGTGAATTAAGCATTCTGCTTATTGCAGTAATCTGTCCTGAAGTAATGAAGCATTGAATGTTTTTCAAGTCTCTTCCTTTTCTTCTTGTCTTTTCCTGGTACTTTGTGTTTTGTTTGCAGACATAAAAAATACACCTCAATATTTGCTCATTGGCACAGAAACACAGGAGAGTATTGAACTTTTTACTTTGAGGTCAGGTTAGATGTCAAATGTTGTGGTGCTGTCTGTCCGAAGAAGAACTACTACCTGAACAGTAATCGAAGTAATATTTATGCATTCATCAATTGTAACATACGTCTTCAGCAATGAACATTCTTAGAAGCATCCTTAAACTCAAAGAACAGATTTTTTTTTTTTGTAAAATATTGTGCTTGTTGACAAATTGCTAATGTCAAAAATTTCATGTTAAGGATATCTGCATGGCTTGTGGCTATACAGCTCACACAAATAGTGTATATAAAGCTTTTCAAAGAATCATGTAGAAATCAGCTGCTTTTACACATTTCCAGTTAAATGCCTAACTGGAGTTATATGTAAGTGGGTAAAACAGATTTGCATACGTACGTGATATGCAAGCATGCAGTATATAAATCTAAGCGCAATTTGAAAATTACACTGAGAACATCTGCTTTTTATTTAAATATGTTTACCAAAATATTTACAAACCTCTAATTACAAATTAGGTTCTATCATTTGTTAAAGGAGTGAGATTATTGCTAATCTTTGTTTTTGTTTCATTTTGTTTTGCTTAAGTGAAAGATATTTTGTTTTCTGAGTATTAAAATGAGTATAGATCTTTAAACATTGCAAGTCGGTCTGACCTGGGCAATCGTAGTAACCTTTGTTTCCCCCAAGTGGCTACCCCATATTCAGGGACATAGCTGCATAACTACATAGTAATATTCACTTATTCACTGAGAGCAAACAGATTCAGCATCAGTGCTGCCAGGCCAGTTTGTACCCCAGATGTACCCCAGAATGTACCAGCATCTGTCGCTGCTCCCCGCCAAGGCAGTGCCCAGTGCTCACTTCTGCCATGGGCTGCCTCACATCCAATGTGCCGAGTTGCTCTCTGCCCCCTGTGTCTACACAGGACAAACTGCTATCAAGTGACTTGTGTTTTTCCAGTTCTCTCAATTAAAAATAAAACCCCTTAGTTCCTTTTGTGTTGCACCTTTTTCGGCCTCCAAGAGGCTATTTAGCACATGGACCAACTTTAACTTGTGCATAATTGATTATACACTATAAAGGTATGGCCTGAAGAATGTATTTTAACATATAAGACTCTGTAATGAGTTTTGCCTAAACCATTTTTTTGAATGTGACAAAATCAAGTATGCAGAAATTATGTAAACTTCAAGTGCCAGTAGTCAAACTGATTAGATCAGTCTAACCATCATTTGTAAGCTATGAATTATAAAGAAATGTCTGACCCAAAGATGGGAATACAAGTCATACAACTTTCAGAAAGTTTCTACACATTATTCCTTTGTAATGCAAATTAACACAGGAAATGTCAAGCCAGGTACCCCAGTTGTACTGAATGATTTAATGAGTGTGTGAGTAATTGACAGGTATTCTAAATTCTGTGTGAAGTCTTGTTCTGAAATAAGACAAAAGGCAATAACTAAATGGAATCCTATTAAAAAGGTAATTTATCATCCTTACTGTGAATAATTTTGCAGTGCACCTGAAGTTGCAGTAAGAGAAGAGAGCTTAACATATTTTATTGTTTATAACATCGTTTGTGTATCACAGTGCAAGGAAAGTATGGGTCATTTGAGAGAGATGTAATACCAAATGCCCAATATGATCTTTTTTGAGCTTCTTGAAATAACTTAAATACCTTCTTTATTATTCATTATATTAGATTAAAAAGTATGTAGGTTCTAACAATACTTCAAAAAAGAGTTTCCACTTCTTATCCATAGTAAACTTTGTATTTCAAGGCAGTATGCGTGAGACAGAGGAGAGCTGAAATGAGGGAAGAATCAGGCCGTATTCTGCAGGACAAATGTATATATTGCTCATTTGAATCTGAGCTGAGCATATTGCCATAGATACGGCATACAACATAATTCTTTATAATTGAGATCTAACAATATCCACCCTATGAGAGGTACTTTTTAAAAAATAATTTTCGTTGTATGTATTCCAGGAACAAACTGTTCATTTCCTCAAAATTTGTTTGTGAGGCTTAAAGGTGAATTCCCTCAGAGAGGGGTGATGTAGCCCATCACCTCCAGAGATGCCTTCATAGAGGCAGCAAAAACATCTCTGCCTTTCTTTCCATTTGGTGACAAGAATTTAACAAGGGTTTCATGAGCGATCCCAGGAGATTTTTCTAGCACATTTCTGTCAAGAACAAATAAGCAAGTAGGTAAACTGTCAAATTACATAAAAAAACTATTTAAATGCTGCTGCTGCCTGAGAGAGGAATACATTTGTGTCCTAAATATGCTATTTCTGAGGCAGCATCAAATAACAAATGGTCTCATAATGAGATAATGTATTTAGGGAGTGAAGATATTTTGAAGGAGTAGCTTCATCATTTTTCTAGTTTACCTTCATTTGTTGCCCATTGCTTTAATAACATGATCTAAATAATAGATTGGAAGAGTGGGTTTTGTTATCACACCTATCAGCACCTAAATTATTTTGCCAAAGGTATTTTGGTGACCTGTTTTGAACTTTGTATGAAGCTTCCTTTGCAGCATGCAGAGAAAAGATCTATGGTGAAAGAGTCTGGCATTGCTGTCATCAGCAATAAGGAAATGAGGGTATTGTATTTGCTATTATCTCTAATAGAGGAAATGGAACAGGCACTAATGATTATGCTGCAGATCTACTGTATTACAGTTAATGTCCAGTGCAGCAAAAATTCAAGGTCATATTTGCTAAGTTGTTAGTATCTCAAATGGTGCTTTTAACTGACAGATTTGTCGTCATACTTTGGAAACAAGTAACTGCAATATTATTTTTGAAAAATATGTGGAAATAAAAGAAGAAAATGACTACTTAGCACTTGTTTTAACTTACAGCATGCTTCAAGCAAAGTGTCAAATGCTGCTGTTCCAAGCCAGTGCCCGCAATTCATTCTTATGTAAAGAAAGTGCCTTTTACATGATTAACTGTTGCCAAAGAGCTGATTAAGGGCTTGAGGAATTGATATGTTCTGTGGTCATCTCAGATAAATGAATTGTTTTCTGTGCCTTTATTTATCACACAAGTTGTTGAATGTATGCGTGTGGAAGGTGCTGAGCCCGTCCAAAGGCCAGGCTAATCTATTTGATTAGCTGGGGTCAAAGGATAAGCTGATTATCCTTTGGTTATAACCTGCTGCCCCATTAGTGAGTTCCCACATGGAATTTGGGTACTCCAAGAAAAGAAGGTATTTGGAATGGAAAAGCACTGCTTCAGCGAACACCAAACATTGGTGTGTCCCTGAGCACCAGGGAGTCACTCTCTTTTCTGTGCAGTGTCACTGCTCCTAACCCACAAGTAAAGAAGGCAACTTGCCCTTAGCTCGGCAGGAGCTGCTGCCGGCCAGGAAACACTGCTTTATTCTTTCGTATTTTGTGTTGTGCAAACCATCATGCAGGGACATGGGGTCCAAATATCCATCTGTGTGAAATATAATATATATAATATGTAATATATAATATATATAAGATATAAGAGCGTGCAAGCTGTCTCCACCAGAAGTGCATGCCACAGTCAGATCCTGGCAGGGTTCTGACAGCCTCAGAGCCAGAGAAGCCCTGAAGCACCTGAGAAGCCTCCCAGGGGCTTCAGAGAGAGATGTAGACACCATCACTAGAGATCTGAAGCTGGAGAAGATGGTAAGAGTGATTCATGGTAGATCTCAGAAGACAGAAAGTTTGCTTCAGAAATCGCCCTATAGGAAATTACAGAAAAACACCTAGCTGTATACAAAGAAGGCACAAACCGACATTGTAAAGGTGTCGGCATTAATTACTGCCCTTTACACATAGCTTGCAACTCTGATAAATGGGATAGCCATGGGGAAAGATATTACTTATTTCCCTACAGGGCATATAGATCTCTAGTTTAATGCTATATTAAATTCCCTATTTTTTTTCCTAAGGCTTCAGAAAACATCTAGGGGTTTAATGATTTTTGCAGAGCTCAGTATAGGACCAAGAACCTGAATATATTGTGTACAAGGAACCTCCCTCCAGTTTTCTTTGTAGACTCCAGGACTCTTGTGTAAGTCACTGCCTAGTCCCACAAAAGGGTTTGCTGAAGTACGAGGAGGCCTCTTTCTTCGTGCATTGCCAGTCACAGGGCTGTGTTGTCATCCTGTCTCCCAAGTCTTCTTTGCCTGCAGAAGAATGTGAGTTATTTTTTGTTCTTGCCACAGTAATCAAGATAAGGAGAAGCATACATTGATTATCCAGAAATAAAATGCAAGTAATGCATGATGCATTTGCAAAGAAAAAAAAAACCTTGACAGAACTAGTGCTATGTGCATTTTTTAGTCTACAGATTCATAGAACTGGACTGGCTAGATAGCAAGTTGACAGCAAAATGGCCACCTACAAAATTGCTCTTTTTCACTATATATTATAGCAGTTTACCCAAGCAATTGCGCTTGTGGTATGAAGAAATGCTAAGACAATTTCTGTCTTCTTCAGGGATGGTTTCTAAAGTGCCAGGAGGATGGCACAAGTTAAAACTTGCTGACATTGGTCACTCTCCAATAGACTCTACTCTAATTTAGCAGTCTTTGTTTCCAATAAATGGATCAATTTCTGTGACCCCAACAGTAGGAGTGAAAAAGCACTTTCCAGATTCTTTATGTGTATCTCAAAATGAGAACAAATGTAGATCATTTAGGGACTTGCACTGAGTTTGTTTCTCCCCTTTTTCTGCTGCCTCTTTCTTGATACTTTTATGTCTCTGTGCCACTCTACACAATATTCTCAGTAATAGATGTGGGGTGCTGCTCTTCAAGTACTCATATGGAATATGTAAATATGTGCAAAAAAGCAAAATGTAATTTTTAGTGTGAGTGTCTGTGTATAAATGAACCCATGTGTCTCCTTGATTCAGATGACAGTGGGTGACTGAGGGCTTTTCCAGGAACACTGATCATCCACGTTTATTACACAGTGCCTGAACATAGTGGGAAGGTAGCAGAGGTTAGTCATCCAGACACGGACGTGTTTGTTTGCTTAGTGAACAGAGTGGGATGTGGGTTTTGGATGAATTTTCTGAAGCAAGCTGTTGTGTGGCAGTGGCAATGGACAGAGACTGGAATGTAAACAAGCAGTATAATGATAATATATATTATTGGTGTGTGCTTTTTTAAAAACTCTGTTCAGCTGAGTCCATCTGATAAGCACCGAGTCAGTATGTTGTCAGCTATGAAGTAAACAGAGGAGCGTTTTATTGCCTGGATTTTAAAAATTATTTTGTTGTTCCACTGTGGTTTCACGAATGTAATGCCTGGTGTCTTGGATTTTTCTGTGTTACTTTTCTTTACAAGTTTTAACTACTGTACAACTAGACATTATAAACCATCAAGGTTGCAGGTAGGCACTTTTCCTTGCATCTAACTATCTAGTTTACTGATATTTTGTATATTTTTCATGTTTTCTTTCTATCTTTTTTCATTTTCAAAACATCAATATATGTTTTTATGTTAACAAAATAACTTTAAAAGGCACCCAGTAAAAACTGTCTCAGTTTTAAAGTCTTAAAACTATCTCTCTTAGTTTAAAAAGTAAGTTTAGAATTTCATTATAGAATAAAAAGATATATTATGGAAGATTTTTTTTTCTAGCAAAAAAATCAACTTGGTTTTCTCTGTAGCTGCAACTCCCTAGAATAACTTTGTACATGTGGCTGTCTAGATGAAATAATTGAACAAACTCACTAATTAGAACTTAACAGCTCCCTGTCTCTTTTAAGAGGGAATTCTGTCTTCCTGCGAAAATGCTTCATCAAAGTATTCTTAATTTGAGCAGCACATGAGTGATCATAGAGGCTGCTGTAGAATATGCAACTGTTTCTTGATGTCCCACCAGGTAAAAAAATCCCCTCCAGGGTGAAGCATATGATGTGTCACGGCACAGCAGGTTGCTCTCAGTGCACGTGTGGTTAATGGTGTGTCTCTGCCATGCAGATGAAGCAAAGCTGTGTGGTTGCACTCACAAGGAAAGAGAAGGGGCTCAGGTCCCCAGGCATGACTAAAAATATGGAGTAACTCGTGGCTGTAACCCTTCTGGGATGGGGCACATCAGGTGCAAAGGATTAGTTTTCCATCACTTGTCCCCTGCATGGACTGAATGGCTAAACTGTTGAGGAAAAATTATTAAAGAGACGTTCATTTTCTCGAAATGGATTGAAATATAGATGAGAGGATGGGCAATTATTCATAGCCCATTCAGAAAGAGAATTCTTGGCAGGATTTATTTCATGAAGGATGTATTTGAAAATATTTATCTGCTTTTCTGTGCAAACATGACTGCCTACAATAAATTTGGCTGCATGGTTATTTAGAAGGACAAACCAGTAAAAAAAAAAGTATTAAAGTCACAAACAAAGTTAAATGCTTAGCAGCACCAGTCACTAGTAAGCCATGAATTCCCTTTTCCTGAAGGGATTCTGTTAAGGAATCCTTTCTTGAGGAAGGGGCAGATTGAAAAATAAAATTCTCTGAGCGTATCTTTTTATGTTGTGGTTTACAATGTCTATTTTAGGAACATACGGGATATACCTATACCTGTTTCAATAATATGAAGAAATACTTAATATTTTATCCAAAGTACAAGATAAGTTCAACAGAAAGAGGAATGATATGGTTAGACTAGCATGGATTCAGGAGCATTTACTGAGAAATAGCTACTGAAATAGCTAGTAAAACATGGCCCTCTTCTGGGCTTGCCTTGATCAGATGAGGGTAACAAAATAATGTAAGTTAAGGAGCAGGCGCTAGAACTGTTTTTAGGAGTGCTGTGTGCCGAGGTGCTTTGCGATGATGGGTGAGCGTCACATTTTGCAGGATGTTGTGGCTGCTGGGCTTGCGATGTCCCCAGCTGTGAGTGGCACGGGCATTAGGCGCAGATGTGCGAGGCCTGGGCTGCACAGCTGGCTGCCAGCCTCCTCCCTGAGCAATGCCAGAGCCAGCTCCATTTGGATAAGCAGCCTCTGGAACTCTGCTAATGCCGTCTTGCTTGGAAAGCCTTTAATCTGGGAAAGCAGGGATTTATGATATGCTGCATCCCTTCAAGTTTAATATATTTGATATAAGGTAGTCAGACTGCTGCACAAAATGGTCATGCAGCTTTTAAAAATATTACTCTATGTTACTTTTTACTTAATACTTTTTTGGGGAAGGGGAGGCTCTGCCATGACCATTTTATTGACTCCTAGAATTGTTCAGAATGAACTATAGCTCAATATGTCTAAACGGTGAAAAGATACAGGCTGCTAAGATTTAGAGATCTGTAGTTTTTGGAGGGTTGATATCTTTATGCTTCATGTGCTTGATTTAGAAAAGGAAAATTCAAATTTTCAATATGTCAGGGGACAGCTGTGCAAAAGAAAAGAAATAATTCACTAGACTGTCATTTTCTAACACAAACACCCCTCCTTGGAGGGTTGGGGTTCATTTCAGAGCTCTGTCCAACATGTTGCATACTTGGCAAGAGTGTTTGGCTAAATTTCTTCCATGTGGATTTGCAAATGTGAAAAGAAACTACACAGGCCAAATAAGGTAGCTCCTTATGCTTCCCAGCCGGCCCCGTGCCAAAGATTGAAGGAACAAACGCCACCTTTATAGCCCTTGCCCAAAGACCAAAGCTAAAATCCTCTCTGATACAGCCCATCCCAAAAGTCTCATTGGAAACTATCGAAAGAGTCTAGCAGCCGTTCATACCTGAGAGCCCAATACCACAGGGTGCCCACAAAAGACTACTCATGGAAAACAGTGTGAGAAGCACTGTGTACACACAAGTGAGCCAGCAGAGATGGGAGTCATTTGCCTTCTTCATTGAGCTTCTTGTTCCCCTGTTTTAGCTTAATGCTGTTGTGGTAACTGTGCAGCATTGAGGGCACTGCAAAGTTCTCTAAGATTTAAAACAACTTTTTTCTTTTTTTTTTCCTATAAATATGCTGAGTCTAGAAATGGATGTGGGAAGGAGGTTATCTGACAGGGACAGAAAACTTTACCTCCTTTACCAGGATCTTTTACCTGGGTGCTCAGGGCATGAGATATCATGTGGAGGTTCTCCGTGATTCCTCCTACAATCCTGAGCTGGCACAGCTGCATTCATTGGTGCTTTTGGGAGTTGAGGAGTTGATCCATGACACCAAACAAATGTAGAAGCTCCCAAAATGCTCTCCACTTCCAACAAAAGTGGAGCCTCCCACGTGCATGGCCAGTCAGAGATGTGCATAAAATGTAGGAAGATAAAAGAGCCAGCTTCGGACCCATTTCTATCTTCTCTATAGCATCTTACAGAGTGTATTTTTCTTCAACTGCTAATTATTTCAATTTCCTTGTAATCTTATACGTAAATATTTCAAATTTATTTTAAATTGTCAAAAAGTACAGGAGAGAAAAATATTCAAGCAAAAATTGTGCTCTTGATAAGCTGTCAAGCTATTGCTTTTTCTGTGATGCTGATAGGCTGGTAATGCCAGCATGTGTGTTTAACATTCATTTCTGAAGTGACACAGATTTACAGGACCTTCTGTTTAGAGTGACGGGCTGATCTTCATAGTATGACTTCACAAAATAATGATGTGCTAATGCACAGGGTTCAATAAGTAATGTGTGATATTATAGCTCGGAAATCTTCTGTGCTTTTTTCCCATACTTGTCCCTGCAAAATGCCCCTCTCACCTTTTGCAACTTGTGGGGCAGATGAGTTCTTCAAGCCAAGGGCTGTGGTAATGTGCTCTAAAGCAATTTTCTGCCATTGGGACATCTCATCAAGGTAGACAGCTCTGAGGGTCACTTTGTGGGCAAGGTTCATTGATTACCTAGTCATGATAGTTAAAGACAACTGATGGAATTTATTTCTAAATGAGTGCAGAAAGGCACTTTGAGCTTGGCTTGGCTCCTCTTCTTCATGGTCTAGCACAGATTTTCTTCTGCTTTTTTGTATTTCCCCAGTATTTGTTTGGATTTTTGTTAGCAGGAGAGTGTTACGGACAAACAACAGTGTTCCTTTTGATAACTAGTCTCTTAAAAGATTTTAGATGCAAGTTTTTCTTGGAAATCACCACTGGCCTTACCCCTTAGGTGTCAACACTGACTTCAAGTATAGAAAAGTTGCATATTAATTAACTTAGAAGATTGTTTTAATGTGATTTAATAAGATAGCTCCATTTTGTATTCCACATAAATCTACTAAGGCCAAACCGTTCTGTATGTTAAATAAATAGAGTCTCTTGAAACCCAATATTCAAATTAAATTTGTGGCCTGGGCAAAACTGGGATGAATCCAGAGCCCTGGCACTGAGGCCAGGTCCTGGAGAGGGAAAAGCCTTTTCCCTGGTTATTTCTGGTGAGCAGCAGAGCCGTGCAGCTCTCTGCTCCCACCAGGGCTGGAGCCAAGCGGTAGCCAAGGTGCTGCTGGATGAATCCCCGCGCCAGGGCCAGCTCCCGCCTTGCTGAGGTGGGAGGCCTCGCCGAGGCCGGCAGCCCCACGGCGGGAGGCAGCGCTGGCACCCGCTGCCACGTCACGGCGGTGCCTTTGCTCCCTGCAGAAAGAGGTGCCCACGCAGAGCATCCCAAGCGGCAGCCTCCCCTCCTGCCTCGACGGGAGCCACGGGCGCCTCTGCTTTGCCCCGCTGGTTGACGGAGGGAAAAGGGAGAACTGGAATTTTTCAGCGTTTTGCTTTTGGCATTTCTCATGAAAAGAAGCAGCTCTTTCAGAGGAATGGAGGGGAACATTACAGATTCATGTATTCTAACGTGCAGTAAACAAAGACATAGAGTTGGTTTTAAAATATACTAGCCTCAAATATTGTATAGCAGTAGGCTGTAACTGGGGGCAGGTAGAACTGCCTCCAAGACTGAGAGTCTTTATATCAGTTTTCAGGTGGTATCCTGAGTTTTAGAAAACTTTGGGTTTTGGCAAGAGTATTTTCCGAAAACTGCATTTTCCTAGGTATTTTTTTTAACAACGTTGTGCCTAGCACATGTTCATGGCATGTAATTGTAACCCTGCAGTTTCTCCCTCTCTTGATTTCCTTAAGAGTTATGCAAAGGGAAGGAAGAAATTATGCTATGACTATAGAAAAACAAACCTGTTTGCCAGCTCACCAGCAAAGGAATGAAAATAAGCCTCAGTTGAAATCCTTGAATATTCCCTTTTCTGATTTATCTAAAAAAAAAATATAGACAGTGCCAGTGGAGAGCAGCTAAAACTACCACATAATTCTTTCCCGGGGGGGCCCAGTATCCACCATTGCATGAGCTTCCTGTTTGCTTTCACAATTCTACAATTACAGTCTTCATAGATCAGTCCTATGAGAAGCAACAAGATAGCATCCGTCCCTTTCCATAATGATTGCTTTAACAACTTGTCATGTAGAGATCTTAAAATAGTTATATGTTGGCTCACAGCTGTAGCAGAAACTAATGTGCATGCAGTTTCACGTGGATAAAATGTCTACGTGGTATGCCGCTCTGAATTTTGCCCTACTGTTTAATAAATTAAATATGTGTGCTTTCCACTAGAAAAATATATCGGTCTTAACTTAGTGTGCTAGTGTATGTTTATATATACCCAGTTGTCTGTATATCTTGATAGTTGGTTAATTAACATTCTTGACTGCTCTTAGTAGGCTCTGTAATATTTTTGCATGGAAAATAACTGGCTATTGCACACAATTTCATGCATTTTGTTAAAATTTCATGATAAAAGCTTCCAAAATCTAGGATAAGACAGCTTAAACCAACTCCCACTAAGAAATAATCCAGCAAATGTCATGTTAATGTTGAAAAAGTCAGCATCTTCATCAGTGTTATATTTCTGAGCTATTGCTGCTGAATCTCACCTTTGACAGTATGCCTGATAGTGTCTCCTTCCTTGTTTAGAAACAGCTTTGAAGAAGCAGTTAGAAACTGCATTAGAAACAGTTTAATACTTACAAGCTGGCAGGAGCTGAGCACTGACTCTCCTGACCATCAGGAGAAGCCTCAGCCTTTTTGTTTCCTAACGGAGCTTGAAAAAAATTACATACCTGTGCTGAAACCTGAGCACAGGTTACATAAATCATGGCTTTTCCTCCGGCTGGTTTGTGCGTCGTGAGTGAGTCACCGATGCCGCAGCGTGGTCCACGGAGCAAAGGCACCAGCCGCACGTCTGTCCCATTGACTCACTACCATGGAAAACAGCATCCTGCCTTCATGGGGATGCTGCCTTTAGGAGCCCATTGGGGACACTTGAATCTGAAATTCAGCTTTTTGCTTCCACCTTCTCCAGGGTTCTTGTTCAGATGCGTTTATCCTGCAATGATGCATTTCCTTTGGAAGTTAGAAACACAAGGTTGAACATCCGGTCCAAGTGGCTGATATCACATATAATGCCTCTCACATAGTGATGGATCCAGTCAGGAAAGCAGTCAGACTAGTGAGTTTTAGGTCCTGAGATTCTGTTGGGAAGTTTTTTTCAGTGGTTAGGGAGCAACTTGAGATTTTTTCATTTCTTGCAGATGTTTATCTAATGTCTTGAGAAATGGCAGGCGTTTCTCCTCCAATCCTGTTAGGCTCAATAAATCCTTATGTTTAGTCTTGTAATCCCATGGACTTCAACATTAATAGATTTCTGATCAGGAGGACTGAACCTGATTTTAGTCACCCTGTGAGACTTTATTGCCAGGTGCTATTGTAGGCCTCTATGTTAAAGAAAAAATAACTGACAGTGGTGTAAATTTTCCTGATCATGCTGCTAGCCCTTTTCTCTTGTGCACCCCTTTATTTATTTAAAAGATGATTTTTTTTTTCTGGATAAAATGAGAATTTTTGTGTTCTCCTAAAATCCCTGCTTGCCTGTCAGTCCAGAAAAGATTCAGCATATAGGTTTGATGTTACAACTTATGGCAGTCAGACTTTTTGGTGTCTGGTGTAACCGGAGCCTGGTGCAGCATCATCACTTTGCACAACAGTACTTCCTTCACTACATGCAAGGACTGAATTTATCTCTTGCAAAAATGGCATTGCACTGCAGGTTCTTTCCCCTCTTGAGGTATACGAATACACCTAAATCTCTCTCTCCTGCTCTGGTATTTCCATCATTTCCAGCGGATGAATCCCCATCTGTGTGCTTGACAGCATTACACAGATGTCCAGTGGCAGAAATGATTACTACCCTTGGGAAGTGCTGCTGTTTCACGAAGCTCAGTGGACTTGCCCATGCTGAGCGCTGTTCGTCTCCAGCAGTCATGTGAAACAGTTTCCCTTGGCTGTGCAAGGGAAATGGCAGAGCCGTGTGTGTTACAGGATGAGCTGTCAGCTTGCTGAAGGGTGCACAGAGGTGGATGTGACCTGATATTTAACAGATTTTGGAGAGAATATCCCAATAATAGCAGCACTGCAAGAGAGCCAAACAGGTGGACAGGGTATGGCAGGGAGGCAGTGTGATAGCAGAGGAAGGGCACAAGCCCCTAGATGACCAGGAAGATAAAAGTGACCTGAACATTTAGGCCTCAGAGGAGGTACAAGAGTGAGAAGCAATGTACTTGAAAATTGTTTTTAAAAAACAGCAGTAACAGAAACCAAACCAAGATGAGTTACAGGCATTGTGTTAGTAGAGTTATGAAGGCTAAGTAGAAGAAGGTTAATTAAATTTGGAAACATATGCAAAAGAATTTGTGTAAACTGGAGGCCTTTTAATGAATGAGACTGTACAGAATCTCAGCTTCATCTTCTGCAATGCTGTCTTTGGTGTTTGCCAGAAGTCTGATAGAAACATGTGCTTGCCAGGTCTCTCTGAGCCTCACAGACTCAAAGGAGTAATTTTCAGCAGCGACTTCCCTTTTCATCACCACCTCAGAGCTCCAACATCTCTGTGCTCCACTGTCCACCTTGAACTGGTGCTGGCAGCCCCTTAAATCATTCTTCTTTGACATGCTGTTAACAGCCTCGCAGGCTGAGCCACTCTTGCCTTACAAAAGACATTTCTCATCTGAAATTCTTCCACTGCAGTGCTGATAGAGGAGTCATTTCCCCATACTTGCTTACAGCATCATGTATACTGCTGCCTTGGCTGAGTGGAGACTGTTCCTCGCTAGGACATTCAGCCTGGCAAAGATCAAATTAAGATCGATACTGAAATGAAGATGCAGTGGGTATTTCTAGTTCACTGATCAACCAAAGTCCTCCTGTCTCCTTGCTTCTCTTCTGTACGTCCTGCTCTAATTCTGATCTGTGGCCTGCCTGTGTAATCCCACCACACAAGTGGTAGAACCCTGCTCAAGATAGGGCTTGATGCATGGTTTAGTATTCCCCAGCATTTTCTTTTAAGCACTACAGAACCCACACAACCCACAGAAGCAGCTGGAATTGGAGACTAAAAGGTATCCAGAAAGCTATAAGAAAGAAGAGAAAGAAAAATATCCAATGCACTGTAAAACAGATACTTAATGTGTAAAATGATGATGTTTAGAAAAACACTATTGCAATCCAACCTTTATCTAAAACACAATATATATCCTTTTGTAGATAAAAACATGAGGTGTTAGTGTTAACTTGTCATTTTTATTAGAAAAAAATATATAACATTATTTTTTTTCCTCCGACCATCAAAAAGGTGCTTAAAAGGTGAGGGGTTCAGACAGTGTAAGTACAGAGGAATGCTTTAAGTACCATAAATAGCAATTTTGTTTTTAAGACAAACACGTTTTGCTCTGTGTAGATTTGGAAAAGTACTAAACTACAGAAGTGCAGCATGAGGTCTCCATATCCTGGGTGAGATCCTTGGCCTCCTGCCCTGACATCACTGTTCCCACCCACATCTTGCTCTTTGGTGTCAGAAAGGGATGAGCAGGACTGGGGTGCGCAGAGACACTGTGGGGAGGATGAGGATGAGGATGAGGGTGGTGGAAGGCAGCAGGGCTCAAGCAGATCTCTGCCTCCTGCCTCCCCTAGGAGCAGGGCCAGGGCATCTGCCTCTCCCTGTGCCAGAGGAGAGACACCCTCTCCAGGACCGTTCCCTGGAGACTGAATGGGAAACTAGCTGATTTTCCCCATGACTCACTTTAAGAGAGGTCAGCTAACTGTGGTTGGCAAATTCACACAAACTCCTAAAAAAAGATAAGTTTCTCTCCACAGGGGCACAACACAGACAGCACAAATCTCCTTTGCTCTCGGCTGCAGTCTCTGTCCTAATGGGAACCATGCCGTGTAGCCTTCTTTATAAATGTACAGAGCATCTTCTTATTCGTACTTCAGGTTTTGACCTCCCCACACTTCTTGGAAGGTTGCCCTTAAATACTCACAGCTTTCACAGTCAGGAGCCTTTTTTTTCATTTCTAGCCTGAAGATATTCATAGCTAACTTCTTGCTGGTTTTGTATGCCAAGAATCCTTTAGCTTAAATCTCTCCCTTCCACCTCCCTGGTGTTTGCCATAACGCTGTTCTAGGCAGCAGAGAGATCCTCTTTCGAGCCATGGCTTTGTGTTTCGGGGTAAGATGAGGTTGATGCAGTCCCACCCGTGCCCCTCTTGATCCCCATGGTCCTTCTCAGCACTTTGACAGGAGCATTTCCAGAATGTGGGAGGCAGGAGCAGTGTGCAGTCCTCCAGACGCTTCCCCAAATGCAGTTGCCTGAATTCTTCCCTTCTTCTCTTGGGATTCTCCTTTGGGCCTGGTTTGCCCTTGGCCTGTGCTCATCTCCTTCGCAGCTGTAGCTCCTGGATGGCCTCTAGCCTGCGAGCAAGCAGAGGTGCTGAAGCTTTACTCCTTGTGTGTTCCAGGCAAGAAGCTGACGGGTAGTGCCAGAAAATCTCGCTCTGTTGTAAATGTACCTCGTTGTACCTTGTGCTTCTTAATACCAGTTTTTCCAAGATCTCAGGCTTGTTTATGTTCTTTTTCCCTGTGTGGTATTTCCTGTGTGTACTGAAAATGTCCGCCTGTCAGTATCGTATTTTGTGGAAGTTAAAACAAGCAAGTGGTATTGCAAAAGAGGAATAGTTCCTTCAGCCTTCTTCAGCTTCATAATTCATTTTCAAAACTGTCATGTCCAACTTAGCCACCTTTCTCTCTACTTTACTTTTCTCCTGATAATCTCCATTTTTCAGTAACTATTAGCCAAACCAGTAATCTCTCTGAAGTAGTATCACATAGTTTCCTGAAATCCACACATATTCACAACTCTGGCTGTTGCATGAAATTTAGGTGATCAAAACCTCTGAAGACAGTAGCTTTTTTTGTACTGTGTGTGATCCATAGGCAGAGTGGTTTTGCCTTCAGCATTTGCCTCAGCTGTGATGTTCAGCACGGTTGTGGTATCATGATGCCAGGCTTATCAAGGGTGGAAATATTCAGGAGCACATTGAAGTCAACATTGCTTTGCTTTCCATGAGCGCTTTTCAGTCTAGCAGTTATGTTTAACCATAGCTTGCAAAGGCTGAAGTGAGCTTGAGAAATGGCCTGGGAGGGAGCTTTCAACTTTCATGAGCACTTTCCTCCACTGCATTCCTTCACTGAATTTCACATTCCTACTTGAAGTCCAGGTAAGTGAGAAGTCTCTGTAGAGAGCAGGAACTCTCATAAATGATAGCACTGTAAAGAACAAAATGGCCAAGACTGAGATGTTTACCTGATAAACGTCTACCAGACTGTCCATAGATCTTCGATGAAATCCTTTCCTCACTCTAATCAATAGGAATGTAGCCATTGTCTTGAAAAAAGCCAAAATAGTTTGTTTTTGTTAACATTGGTTTAATTTTATGTACTGAGATTGGAAGGAGAAGGTATTTCATCCTGTTTAGTATACTTGTCTCTCATTACACATTTTAATTTTATTTATTGAGATTTTGGATGTAAAGCTTTTTGTAAGGAAAGTCTTAATACTCTTATCTTGTCATTGAAGAGTAATAATAAATGTATTTATTTCTTATAGGGATTGTCAAACTAATCAGCAAAAAAAGGATTATGCATTCCTGGTTATCCAGTCTCTTTTTTCATATATAGAAATAAAATTAAGCCTATGCCTAACCTTTAAGCCTCCAATGCTTATTTTAAAAAGCACAATCCTAAGTTTAAATGGAAAAATAAAAAAATAAACAGCCACCTTAAATTCTGATAGTATGCGACTGACTAATGGCCTTTGCACTTAATTCCTCATTTTTAAAAGGGGAACCAAGGTAGTTAGCGTTGGCTGTTGGCTGTTCAAGGTCAGCGATGCCTTTGAAATATGACGTCAGAGTGACTAAAGGACCAAAACTAGCTTGTGTACTTTGCTTTCATTGGTAGGTAACAGGAACATTCACCAATTTCATATGATTCATTGCAGTTCATCATGTGTAGCTCTTGTTTTTTGTGGGTTTTTTTTTTTTTTGTAGCTATGCATTCTAATTGAACATTATTATTTACCATACATTTAAGCTTATTTTACATTGCAGTGTCCTCTACCATGAGATGCTTTTCTCACTTTAGAGCCTTGGGAATTGGGTCGGAGATGACAAGGAGAGGTCTGTGGCTGTGTTTTATCACTGTTTGCTGCAGAAATGCCCCCATTGTATGAGTTTGCGACAAGGCTGTTGTTGCTTTTGTTCAAAAATAGACCTGATGGCTGCAGATTGGAAAAGGCTGACTTACTTGCAGTGGCAATACCATCTGTCCCCAAAGTGAAGTCAAGGAACCGACATTTTCTTTTCAGTTCTGCAGCTATGAGTATTGGAAGAATTTGTTGCCTAGCACAATATTTTTATTCCCTTTGAGTATTTTTACAAGGATTTTTTTGAAATCTGAGAAGAGCATGGCACACTAACTAAGAAACAGAAATTTAACTTTTTTAGGCCCTTTGGGAGATCTCTGTTTTCATAGCAAAAATTGGCTTTGAATGAAGATAGATTCTTGTAGAAAGCAGGAAATTAAGCATGGAAAGGTGACTCAGAAATTTTTTCACTGAAGAAAATAGTGTTCTAGTTAAAATCTATTAGAGTGTTTTCCAGTATTGGGACATCTCATCAAGGAGATTTTTTTTTTTTTTTGCCTTCTGTGCACCAGATGTTGGATGATTCTATACATTATATGGGAAGCTTTAAAAATCTGTGTTGTCTAGATTTCTGGACTAGAAAACAGAACTCAAAGGAAGTTTTCTTTGTTAAGCAGAAGTTAAGCATCTTGTGGTAATCTATTGTAGATTTGTCTGAAAATAGATGAACTGATGGCAAATCCAGGTTTAAAACTGAATTTTTCTTAGGATGGTAATTGATATTCCAGTCTCATACGTTACTCTTTTAGAATTCAAGTTGTGTAGCATCCAGCATGCTGGGGAAAAAGTTAATAAGGCTGTCATATTTTTCAACAGAATCTGTATTGTTCTCTTGTATTCAGGAGCCTGCACCAATTGAATATATTTATTTCAAAAAACCACGTAATTATATTCACATGCAATGAGACATCTTTCCAAAGGAGCCAGTCAGCTAAATAATGCAGATATCTAAAGCCCTATCATTCTGACCTCTTCCACTTTCTAGTAGATAAGAATTTCTTAATTTCTTCTAAATATGATTTTGCAGACATAGGCCTTTTCTACAGTTTTGATTTTATAAAATCTATGGTTTCTTTACAAATAGCTGCGGGAACATTGATGTGTGCAACAGAAAGATCTGTTCTTCACATCATATAGAGATAAATTCAGGCTTGACAAACTGGAGTGGAATTGAATCTTAGAAGTTCCAGCTGTTTGGAGTGTGGCAGTCCTAAATAACTGTCCATGAAGATATTTTTTCAAATGAATAGTGTGCTGAGTGACTGTGATAGAGCTATAGTAGACTTCTATTTCTGAGCCTAAATTATGCTCTACAAAAGAATGAAAGGAGCAGACAGTTTACAGAACTTCAAGAGCACCCCTCAGTGAAGAGGTCGCTGAAGTAGGAGGGAGGTGCTGGTGTAGCATCTTGTCTTGCTTTTCCGAGCATGGGTTGTGCTTATAGGACTGTGTCAAGAGGATGGGATCCATCTAGGAAGACTGCACGTCGTCTGTATGCTGTGAGGGTACCTCAAAGAGTGAAAAGGCTGTTTTCATTGCAAAGGGTAATGCCTCACCTCTAGAGGATGCTTCAAAATGCATGTGTCCATGCTGACCTTGAGGGTTGCACCATTTAGAACTATCCTTTGTGAAAAGTACTAAGGAAAAGAAGGCCTCCTAATATTTTTTATGACAACTTTCAAGATATATGCTATAGACAATCCTTTTTTTTTCAGTATGTGATCAAAACAAGGCATGGAAAGTGATGCTATTATTTGTATGCCAGACTTCCTAATGCAAGGCAAGCAGTATAATTAACACAAAAGGGCATCTGCCTGCTGTTTATGAATAAATGGCAATTCCAATACTAAAATATAAATATTTATTGGTTATGTTGAATTGTTAAAATTATTGACTTTTTATACACATAGTGCAGGAAGAGAGTTTGACAAATGGGCAAGAGAAATATATTCATAGGTTTATTACCCTGAAACTGCACCTCGAAAACAAGTGTAAAACTGACCACACTAAAAATATCTGTATGAGTTGCTTTCTTTATGACAGGAAAGCTGAAATTCATTGGTGCTGAATGAACTCAGCTGCATGCACTGTCAATTAGGGCGCTGTGATGTCGCTCTAATTGTGGGATACTAGATCTGTGGTCAGTAAATCTGTGTGCTTAGAATACGTTTCTGTGTTGGGGATAGTTTTTTTTCTCAGCGTCTTATCAGCGATAGCATCACTGATAGGCCTGTTCTGGACTGTGGGAGTTTAGCTTTCTAAAAGCAGAACAAAAGACATTACTTAATGCAGAATTTTGAGATAACTCTGTTGTTTCAGCTATACTTCTTTTTCTTTAAAAACCTTTTTCTTCAAAAAACTAAACTTTTTATTTTGTACTGTGTTAATTCTTAGCTTAATTCTCACAGTCTGCAAGTGGGTGGCTCTTCTGCATGGGTTTAAGAAGAAGCCACTCTATCAAAACCGTTCTTCCTGCCGCAATCTTGTGGCCTACTTACAGTTTAAGAGGAGAATTTCATGCCATTGCAGACAGCTCCCTGCACAAAGCTCGGTTGTTTGGAATTTGTGTGGGAAGGTGCCAGCATTATCCTCTCCTACATATGTTAGACTGCACAGAAATGAATGCACATGGTTTGCTAGTATAGCATTGCTGCAAATAAGGCTGCTTCGCACTACAAAAAAATAGGAATATTTAAGAAATAAAACTGTTTGCGAATGTAAAGGAAAATAATTGTTAAGTTTACAGTTAAAGTTTTATATAAGCTAACTGCTTAATTTAGAACTTTCTGTCTAAGTTATTTCCTATCTTTGAAAACAGAAGAGTAAGCAAGGAAAATAAACTCATTTTGATTTATGCCACAATACAGAGGCATTTCATCATACTTTTTAATACACTCAGGCTCAGTGATTTCATAAATCAAATTAGCTGGGTATATATAATATGTATTTATAAAAGTGCAAAGGCAAATATGTTTTGCTATGCAAAATAATATTCTATTAAATTAGTTTAAATTAATCAAAGTTTTATGAAAGTTTTTGGGAGTCAGTGGAAAAGTTGGTAAGCAGTCAGTAAGAGACTTAAGGTTGTACTAGAAATTCCCAGAGCAAATAATAAAAGTCAGACATCTGCAAAGAGTGGGATTTCTGCTGTGTTTGTAGAAGCTTTCATTATTTGATGCCTTTCCAAAACTGTTTTATTGTCACCCAGATACAGAATTCCAGAACCTCATGAAATGTACCGAGAAGTGAAATCAATATCGCTGCTTAATGCAGTGATAAAATTATCTTCTTTTTGGTCCCAAAGCCAATGTAAGTGCAATACGGAAGTAGTGGAGGAGTGACAATTATGCTGCATATGAATAATCTGATGTGTTATCATTTCACACTTTTACTACTGCTACCTCTGACTCCTGTGTTGTTGGGTTGTGTAATGAACAACAAAAGCTGCGTCTTGTAAGCAAGAGCAATGATCCAAAATCAGTGGACAGGATCTTTTCAAAAGACTTTTTAAGCAAGAAAGCTGTAAGCAAGAATTTTAAGCAAAATACTGTATCATGTCTCCAAACAATCCCTGCACGTCCAAAATAATTTCAAATGTTGTTTTCTATTCTAGGAACAGATTTTTTTTAAATGTAGACCTAAATCAGCTTTTACACTGGAAGCAACCAGTGTAAACCAAATAAAATAAATGCACCTTTCTGCAACCAACAGAAATTATACTATCCAACTCATAAAGCCCAAGTCACTCCAGATTTCAGGTCCAAATTACTTACAGTCTGAGACATAAATGGAAGCAAAAAACCAAACCATTCATATTAGTCATATTACCTTGCTTTTAAATGTAGCCTGAATTGGTTGAAGCAGTGGAGCTTTAATTCAGTGGAGAAAGCACAGTTTTGATAACAGATCATTATGCAGCCCCCTGGCACTTTTACATTTGTCAGACATCTGAAATACAACCAAAGCCTCAAACAGCTTTAAAGATGTGGAATCTAAAGTGTAAAAAAAAAAATACGTCATTTGGTCTAGGATAAAAGACTACAACAGCTTCAGGTCATATACCATATCCTCGTATCAATCTCTTTGTCCTCATATCTATCTGTAATTGCTGTGCAGTTACTGGAAATGTGAATTATAAATCAGCTAGCACACTGAGAAGATTATAGCAGGATGTAGTTACTTGCTAACCATAAAATTTTGTATTTCTCTTCATCCTCCAAAATGTAATTATCACATCCCTATGTGTCGTCTTCTTCAAAGCCCAAAGTGTGTGACTAAAGTGTATATGTGTGTCTATCTGTACACAGTTAAGTTCTGTACTGAATGGTTATTTTAGACATAAATTATTTGGAGACTAGCTTTGCCATTCTTGGCTATGAAGTGGTTACAAAAGAGCCCATGAGAATTGCTCATTCACTTTCCGCTTCACAAAGAAGGGAAGAGAAAATAGAAATGTGTATTTTTTCTGTAATGAATAGTTCCTCTTTGTCTTGCTAGATTATTAAATGGTTATTTAAACTTAGCTGCTTCAGAAACATCATTAATTAACCACATCCCTATCAAACAGTACATAAGTGTAATTAAACTAAATTGCTACCTGGTAGCATTCATTACACAATGACATGCTTCTGATAGGGTATAGAAAGAGCTTAATTACAAGTCTAGACATCCATGAAAATGGAAATTAAAAAAAAAAAAAAAAAAAGCATATTCTTTTCAAATTTTTAAAGATTTAGTGTCTACATTTTTAGGTGAAGATGTACAATACTGAGTTTGAACCTCTGGCTTTGCTTCTGCCTTCAGCACCCTGCAATCTTGATTTTGCAAGAGATTAACGAGGAAAATCCTAAAAACAACATGTGTAGTAATAAAAGTGATACAAAAAAATCTCTTTTTAAAAACACAAGTGAATCTAGTATTTGTGGACATGCCAGTCTTATATAAAATTAACTGTGGTCATATTCAACAGCTTTGCTACATACCTTAACAGAAATTAATATTTAATATCATAGTATAATGCTAAAATAACAATGATAAAACCACTGTGCCAGCCATGGAGGAGAGCAAACTCATCTCCACAGCTGCATCACTGCACACTGAAAAGTGTCATCTTTACTGAGCGGGAAAAGGAGCAGTGAGTCTGCAAGCAGAGCACTTTCCCTGCAGAGAGAGGTTGGCTTTGGCAGGTAACAGGGAGTAATGTGAGCCCTGCTCCCCACTGCACCACGCTGCAGCCTACAGCCTGGTGCGCACAGGGGTCCCTGTGGAGCTCCCTGAATCACATCTTTGATTTTCTGACGGCCTTGGCATGGAAACTGGGCTCGAATGCAGCCAGGGCGCTATGACCCAGACACCTGGGAACAGCCAGGAGCTGGTGAGCAAGAGGGCAGGGAGCAGAGGGATTTTAAAAGGGATTACAGCATGCACAGAGGGCACGTGCTAGCGCTACAGCTGCCTCTGCTGCAAGAACGTCCTCAATTTGAAACACTGGGAACATTCCCAGAGCTGGGAGCCCAGATCACACAGGACTAACGCATGTTTTTGCCTGTCATTGAGGGCAAAGAGAAGATGTCTAGCAGTGGTCTTGCTGAGGAATAAGTAAAAGAGGTGTAGGAGGACGCACACCATGATCTTACACAGCAAGAACAGAATGAGTAGGGAGGTCTCCTGAGACAAGATACTTTAGTATGTTGATATACTAAATATACTATATATTAGTATATAGTAAGTATACTATATACTATAATCAATACTATTGATATGCTATAATATTATATGCTATGATATAAAGATATACTATCTTTAGTATATTATATAACTGCTATTTTCCTGGAGGTGACCAAGTAAGAGTCAATAGGATGTTACTGGGTTGAGCAAAATGTTGTTAAGGTTTGCTCAAGCTAGTTCCCTCCTGTAGCCCCCATGCCACACAGCAGGAGTGTGGCCAGCACAGGCAGTGTGCAGGGCACTGGAGGCATAGTGGGGTGTTCGTGGCAGATGTTTTCCCATCCACCCACTTGGATGAAGGGACAGGGGACTACCTTAAATCCTGGAGTTAAACGCAAGCAGGAAGTATACAGAAAGTGGAAAATTAGTGAGGCTGTTTGAGCTTGAGTGATTAGAATAGCTTGGGTGTGAAAGATAAAATTGGAAAGAGAAGGACAAAAAATGAGATGCATAAGATAAAAGGGATAGCAAAAATAACGATTCTTATAACAAAAAAAAACCACAAGGAAAGGAGAAAATCTGCTGGAAGATCTCTTACAAGAAGATTGCACTGCTTTTGTGACCTTTTTTGCATTAGTTTTTATTGAAAGATATGCTATAACTAGATGCTTCACACAAATAACAAATCTAACAAGACAAAGTAACAAGACCAATAACAAGAACAAAAGAATAGGGTTGAAGAGTATTCACATTGTTTAGATCTTTTTTAATTGGCTGTACCCAATAACCTTCTCAGTATGATCTTTCTTTAAAGAGCAGGTTTTTTAAGTCTGAAGCAGATTTCACTGCTAATAACAGTCATTTCTGATGGATGCTAGGCAAGGTACCAAGTGTATGTAGTACTGTGCTTCAGGAGGAAAGAGGAGGAATTAGAGAGTAACTAACTGTCTTGAATCTGCTTCCCAGGGAAAAAAGAAGAAAAAAAAGACTGTAATGAAGCACACTAATTTTAGGCACCTGGAAGATAATAAAGCAGGGAGGTCTGCAAGAAATTTTTTTTTTTTGTTTTGTTTTTTGTTTTTTGTTTTTTGTTTTTTGTTAAGATCAAGTCATTCCAAGTCTATTTTTTTCTCTTGTAGAGTGAAAGTTGTGGTTAAATGGGAGGAGCAGGCTTGATGAGTGTGGAACATTTGATACTTGCCTCCCCTGACAGTCTCACAGTAAATGAGGGAAATGTGATCATGGTTACTTGATTTAAACTTAGTGCAGTGCGGCTTGATTATCTGTATCCAGAGATGGTTTATGAATGTGTCAGAAGGTATCAAGGGAGGATATTCAAGAAAAAAAAATTCTTGGATCTGACACTTTCAGTATTATATTAACAGGAGCAGGTAGAATGGAGGTTATTCTTAATAAAAAAAAAAAATGGACAACATAAAACTGGGGAAGACTAGAAGTATTTTGGAAACAGCATTAGAAATAAAATAACCAGTAAAAATTGAAGATCTTTCAGGAGTGTCAAGGACAACATTGTGTGGCTTGAGTGGTCAACAGTAAAAACGTAGGACTGGGAACAGATCAGAAGGACCTAAAAGTTACACTGGATCAAAAGACAAGTGTGATAGTTTGTAAAATAGGCAAATATATTTACAAATATATCCTGTGAGATTTTTCAGGCCTTGACTAGAATACGTTTTTTCATTTTGAACACATTGATGCGATTTGATGTAGCCCAGAGGAGAGCAACAAAAAAGGACCGTGTGTCTAAAAAATTTAGTCTGTTAAAAAAAAAATAGAGAGAAAGAAATGGAGACTTCTAGTCTTAAGGAACCTGGTGGTAGACGTCAGAATACAGAAAAGGCTGCTGCAGAAAAGCAGTTAATCTGCTTTCTTCATCTAAGATATATATGAAAAAAAGTAATGAGCTTCATCTGCGCTTGTGAAAGTCCAGGTGAGATATAGGGGAGTATTTCCAGATTGTCAAGATAACACAGACCTATAATAAATTTCTTTGGGAGACTATACATTATCAGAGTATCTACTATCAGAGGTTGTTAGGTTGTAGGAGATCGGGAAACAGTTTTTGTAGATGTAGATGTGATCTTGCCCGTGAGCATAGGGAGACACAGATGATTTAGATTCATTTCATGATTTAGGTCCAATTGCTTTTCTGAAATTCTGTTTAATAGCTACTATAAATAAAAATAAGAAATACTGGCTTTTTAAGCAGCTCTCATTAATCCTCTTGTCCTAAAATCTTTCAAGTTAGATAAGAACCTGAATTATTAAAGGATAAAACAACAACAGAAACAATAAAATCTCATGCAGCTATTAGAAAGAAACTCTAAAAAGGAAGTGAAAGTCAGAAAAAAAGCCCTTCCTCTGCAGTCATATCAATTGTACAACAAGAGCTGATGTTGTGTACCATGGGAATAAAGACCTACATGAAGGCAGCCTTTATTTTAAATAAATGGTATTTTTAAATGGTGTTTCACAAAGGGCCTATGTATTATTCACATCTGGTGCTGGGGTTTTCCTTAGAGTTTATAAAATAGTAATAACGCTATCACATTTTTTTCTAGAATATGTTTATGGCAAATTACCTGAGGGATGATAAACACTAGTAATGCAGTAGCCTACTGTGTTGCTGAAGCATAGCTGATTTCCCATGCCTGGCCTACATGTATCTCACTGAGCAAAGCAATTGGAAAAATAAGTGTGATCAGAGAACATCCAGGGCTCTGTGCTTAAGAGAAAGATTTTTTTCACATATATTTTATTCCATTTGCATTGTGTTTGACTCAGCTAATACAGACTGTTCAGGGGCTCTAAATATTTCTGTTTATTTTATTTTTTCTTCTTGTTCTCTTTCACTGAGTAAAATTTCCATATGTTCCTGAAAACCAGTAGCAGTGCTGTTTATAGTACCTACCTTGATATTCTGTTCAAAAAAAAAAAAAAAAAACCAAAAACCAAAGAATAGAAGCACAAATGTGTAGGAAAATATAATTTGTTTTCTCTGTACTATTGGCCAATTTGTCTGATGGAGTTGTCAATACTTGGAGAATAATTTTTTCCACATGGGCTTCTTGCATAAGCTGTACTGTAAAATTTATGGTGGCCTGTATTCCATATACATCTCGTGAAGCCAGACCAAGTGTTGTTATTCTATATATGCTCTGATTATATAAATTGAAATTGAAATATGTTATACAAAAGTGATTTTTTTTAATTTAGCTAAATCTGTTTCTAAGTCAAGACAGGAAAGTGCAGATTGTTGTCCATATGTATATAAAAATTGTTATTATCAAGTAATCTTCAATAGGAGCAGGAGCAGGTACATAAGGAATAGGATTGGAGGTTAGACTCTTGTCGCTTTGCCTGTCTGGACTGATTAAAGACCAGGGTATAGGGACAGTGCTGAAAATGGGCACAGTCTTGGAAGTTCACTTTGGCGGTGGGTTGTAGAGCAGGAAAAGTTCTGTGTGAATGGCCCATGGCTCTCACTGCAGAGCAGAGGAAGAGGGAGCTGCAGTAGGTGGATGCACTGGAGATCTTCAGTAACAAGGCTGATGGGGTGCAGGCACATTTTACAGAGAGGAAGTCATAGGATTTCCCCCTTGCGAGGCTGGGGACACGGGAAACTAGCTGGCACTTTTGTGTTAATAAAGAGCACAATTTTTGTGTCAGTGACAATAATATTTATTTAACTTACTTAGCCAGGTATTAATGATCATGCTATCTGTCCTTTTGTATTTCTCCTAGTCGACTGTATAATTACTGACTCTGTTGGCCAGCTTCTGTAAAACTCAACAGAAGGTAGATCTCAAAGATATAGAATGCAATCAGCAAGCTTGTTAAAAATCTGGCTTGGCAGCTTTCAGCCCTAAACATATGCTTCAGTTTTGGCATAGGGAAAAGTCAGGAGGAGTGAGGAATCCACAGTGGCTGGGTACAGCAGAAGGAAGAGAAGGGGAGCTGCAGTAACTGGGTTGTAGAGACATGCAATATGCTGAGGCTCTGAAAGAGGTGCATTCAGTTTCACAGAATGACAGAATCAGAGAATGGCTGAGGTTGGAAGGGACCTCTAGAGATCATCAAGTCCAACCTCCCTGCTCCAGCAGGGACACCCAGAGCACGGGGCACAGGGCGGCATCCAGGTGGGTTTGGAAGATCTCCAGAGAAGGAGACTCCACAACCTCCCTGGGCAGCCTGTGCCAGGGCTCTGTCACCCTCACAGGAAAGAAGTTCTTCCTCACATGCAGATGGAACTGCCTGTGTTGCAACTTATGCGCATTGGTCCTTGTACTGGCCACCACTGAGAAGAGCTTGGTCTCTTCCTCCCTACATTCCCCCTTCATATACATATTAATCAGATCCCCTCTCAGCCTTCTCTTCTCCAGAGAAAACAGGCCCAACTCACTCAGTCTCTCCTCCTATGAGAGATGGTCCAGTCCCTTAATCATCCTCTGGACCATCTCTAGAAGCTCCACGTGCCTCTTGTCCTGGGGAGCCCAGAACTGCCCCCAATACTCCAGGTGCGGCCTCCCCAGAGCTGAGCAGAGGGGCAGGATCCCCTCCCTCCACCTGCTGCCAACATCCTCCTGATGCAGCCAGGATCCCATTGGCCTTCTTGGCCACGAGGGCACTGCTGCCTYGTGGGTAACTTGGTGTCCACCAGGACTCCCAGGTCCCTCTCCGTGGAGCTGCTCTCCAGCAGGTCACCCCCTAATCTGTCCTGGTGTCTGGGGTTATTCCTCCCCAGGTGCAGGACCCTGCACTTATCCTCATTGAACCTCCTGAGGTTCCTCTCTACCCAACTCTCCAGCCTATCCAGGACCCTCTGGATGGCAGCACAGCCCTCCGGAGTGTCGGCCCAGCTTGGTGTCATCTGCAAACTTGCTCAGGGTGCCCTCTGTGCCCTCATCCAGGTCATTGATGAACAAATTGAACAGCACCGGGCCCAGTACTGATCCCTGGGGGACACCACTGGCCACAGGTCTCCAACTGGACTCAGCCCCATTTAGCACCACCCTCTGAGCTCTGCCATCCAGCCAGCCCTCGATCCACCTCATTGTGCACTCGTCCAGACCACACTCCCGGAGCTTTCCTATGAGGATATTATGGGAGACAGTGTTGAAAGCCTTGCTTAAGTCAAGGTAGACAATGTCCATGGCTCTCCCCTCGTCCAGCCGGCCAGTCATCCCATCATAGAAGGCTATCAGGTTCGTCAGACATGACTTCCCCTTGGTGAATCCATGCTGACTGCTCCTCAACACCTTCTTCTCCTTCATATGCCTGGAGATGCTCTCTAGGATGAGCTGCTCCATCACCTTTCCAGGAACGGAGGTGAGGCTGACCAGCCTGTAGTTGCCCAGCTCCTCCCTCTTGCCCTTTTTGAAGACTGGAGTGATGTTGGTGTCTTCCAGTCCTCGGGCACCTCCCCTGCTCTCCATGACCACTCCAAGATGATGGAGAGAGGCTGAGCAAGAACCCCCACCAGTTCCCTCAGCACTCCTGGGTGCAGTCCATCTGGGCTCATAGGTTTATGGGTAGCCAGTTTTCCTAAGTGATACCTAACCCAATCCTCCTCGACTAGTGGAAGGTCTTCCTCTCTCCCAGTTATCTCTCTTTTAGCTGGGCTCTGCAGTTCTAGCCTTAGCAGTAAAGACAGAGTCAAAGGCAGCATTTAGTAACTCTGCCTTCTCAGCATCCTCCGTCACCAAGTCCCCCTCCCCATTCAGCAGCGGGCTAACATTTTCCCTCGTCTTCCTCTCGCTGCTGACATAGAAGCCCCTCCTGTTGTCCGTGGAATCCCTCGCTAACTCTAATTCCAGTCGGGCTTTGGCTTTCCTCCTTGTGCATCCTTATTCTCTGGCGATGTGCCTATATTCTTCCCACGTGGCCTGGCCCTTCTTCCACATGCTGTACGCTCTTTTTTTCTCATTAACTTTGCCTAGCAGCTCCTTGCCCATCCATACAGGTCTCCTGCCCCCCTTACTCCACTTCTTGGGGGAAATTTAAGGGGAAGAAGAGTTCAGGCAGCACTAAAATAAATGTGTGTGTCTCTCTCAGACAGTTACGAGGAATCTGAGTTGTGCTTGTTTTCTGCAAATTGTTTGCTGAATGGAGAAAGGAGATTTTCTAGCTTGGACTCTCTGGTGTATAATAAAACAGAGGTCACCATGCAATCGCAATGTAACTCTGCTAAGAAGTCGATCTGTCCTGAAACACAAGCATGGTTACGAGCACCATCAGTTAGCATCCTTGCTTGTATAATGGGGAGTCCATGAAGCGTATTCGCTTTTCAGTCTAAAGAGTTGCACAGTTTTTCTCCAGATTTCCCACCCACTGAAACACATTTTTGGGGAAAGAAGAAAGTTTTGATGTTCTCAGCCTCACACCATAAAATGTTATAAGAATATGGATGTGTGGAAAAAAGGGGCCTGCTGAAAGACTTCCTGCAAATTTAGCTGCAATTTGGCTCTGCATAAATTTAGTTTATGGCATGTCACATGAGTGAATCCAAACTGTCTACTTTCCACTGGTTTTCCTGAAATATCCATTCCTTCTCACTCCTACAGAGACAGAAAAACTGATTTTTAGCAAATGAACATGGATCAGTTGAGACACCCCTTTCTGTCCACTTTGACTTGATTGCATTTGGCATGCTCCCTCTGTGCTGCTATTACCTCTGCATGTCAAACACATCAGTGCTGGGCTGTGGGAGCAGCTTTGCCACAATTTTACCTTTCATTGGCAAATAAAAAAGTATTATAATCCAGGATAGAGGCAGGCTCATTTAGTGCAGACACACAGATGTGGCCACATTAAATGATGCAGGAGAGAGCAATCCATTAGCCTCTCGGTAAAATATGGTCTGTTCTTACATTGGACAGCTAATTAGCGATCTCGTTGTACAACACACAGCTGGGTCAAGCCCTTTGACTGATGAGAGTCGTTGGCTGATCTCCTAAAGCAATGTCATGATAAATACTGCCACTTCGGGGTTTTACAGAAAGACACTGCATTTAGTGCACTGTAAGAGATGCTTAAAAGAGCACTGGAAACAGTCAACAAAACCATATCTAAAGAAAAGAAAAAAGTATGTGTTATTACTGCATGCCATTTAATGAGTAGTCACACAAACTAAAATCCCAGTGGAGGATGCACAGAAAAGAGTTGATATCAGATGCTAACTCAAGTGAACACTGTAGCTTTGCTTTCCTGACTGATATTCTCTAATGCATTGTTTGCTGAATAATAGATTGTGCAGGATTTTTTTTTTTTTTTTTGTATATTGTGAAAACAGGGCTGAGAGATATTCCATTAAAATGTAGACCAAGACACATTCAAATAAGCTACTTGGCTCATGTTGTTCTGTGTCTTTTTTTCCAAGACTGCAAATTTTACCAACAAGAAATAGAGTGGGTTTTTTTTGTTCACTAGCTTCTCGTTTTTGTCAGTTTATATATTACAGTTTTTTCTTCATCCTTCTCTAATGCCTTAGATACTAGAAATGCTGTTTTCTTTTTGTGCATGACAGGAATTCAATGATCAGTAAATTTGTATGTATTGCATGAGCTTTATCAAGGTAGTTGGAATTTTTGTACTGTAGGACTCTGTGATTTTACAACCCTTGAGCAGGCTGCTAAAGGTTATATAGTTATCCAGGACACAGGCTACATCCTCTGTTGCACTTGTTGTCTAATCAAGGCTACCTATTTAATAGTTTAATAGTTGTAAAAGCATTTTCTTATGCCTCAGAAAGTTGTAATGTGTCAAAGTGCCTTCCTCTGAGTCAAACTTTGGCATGTCAACATCTCCTCAATTGCTTCCTAGAAGTTACTGTTGTATTAAAAGAATCAATAATCATGCCTGAGATCTTTTTCTTTTTTCATGGGTGTGATGCTATCTTTGCCTTCCCAATTTTCAGTTTCCTTTTCATATGACAATATGTGCCCAAGGATCTCACGCTTAGCAGCTTTACAGAAAAAAAATGCTGCAGAGAATTAGTTGATTGACTGTATGTTATGAAGGTACCTGTCTGCACATTGATGCTATAGGTCATTACTGAGACATAAAGTTACGCTGGACTATACTATATCTAACACTCACTTAGATGTTTTGACTTTCTGTCTTTCTAGTATCTGCATGCAAATGGGATTGTGCATCGTGACTTGAAGCCAGAGAATCTGCTCTATGCAACACCAGCACCGGATGCACCATTAAAAATTGGTAAGTAGCATTAAATATATGCCAGATATATTATTTTGTATCACTAGAGTCTTTTTCACACTATCATTTTTTCCATGGTTCACACTCATACTCAGGTGAACCAGCATGTTGCTTGTTCAGTGGCAGAAAGGGGGGTGATTTTAGAAATAAGAAGTAGGCTAGTTTGGAACAAGAAGGGAATCTTTCCAAATCTTCTGACAAATGGAACTGTCCTGAGGACATACATTTTGATATCGGTCCCATACATCTTGCGCCTTCTAAGCCAATGAGCATTAGAATGATGCGGGTTTTTTTTTCTTAAATGCTATGCTTCTTTATCTTTTGACTGGTATTATTGCCCTGTTTAAATTGACTTTTGATGTACATAGAGTGATAGTGTTTATAAAAATAAAGTATATTTCCGGTTTAGATAAACAATATATAAAAGATAAACAACATAACTATGCATATCCAAATAAAATGCGACCTACTTTTCTCCTCATCTGAAGTTAAAATATTCATTTTTACAATTGTGCTGAAAAAAACAGAAGCATTTTTATTAGGTATTTTTAAAGGCCATGTTGTTATCACCTAAGCTGAAATTTGAAGAATCTGGGTTTATTCACAGTGAAATTGGAACAAGCAGTCGAGACCCAAGTTATTCTGTCTTTCAAAAGATAAGATGTGCAAGCACCGGGTGTAACTCTATGAAGGTTCTTGCTGTCCAGGCAGCAATTCAGTGAGAAGTGCTGCAAACCCACAGGATGATCAGGGCTTGTACTGACCCCAACTCGGCAGTCCTGGAAGCCCCATGTCAAAATACTGATGGGATTTTAGCTTGCAGGGCACTCGGTCTGTAGTAACTGATGCATGTGTTTTGAACACAAAAGCTATTCTGCTGATTTTACTGATTACTACTGATTACAAAGTAAAAGCTGAATATATACTTAAAATGAATTTCTGGATCACTCCTTCTGTGATGAAAGGCAAAACATATTCCAGGCAATTTTTGATTTAGCTTATAGGTTCACTGAAGCCCTTCACAACTCCAAGAGTTCTGTTTATTAAATACATATTCTTCATTTTAAAGATTTATTTTGTGTCCTAAGCATGTTTTTAATGCCTGAGGCATCCAGTAGAATTTATTATTATGTATTCTTCACATAGAAAACTAACTGCATTTCAAAAATATTTGGTTACTTAAGAGCCAGTGATGCTCACTTGTGTGGACAAATTTTGCTTCAGGATAATCGTATGGATGGATTTATTTAATTTATTTGCATCTTTGGAAATGGCAGCACTGTTCATTCAATGCAAAAATGTTCTTTTAATTACATGTACAATCTAAGATAAATGATTTTACAAATAAGTAAAAGCATTAATATTTCTTTAAAATCTTAACAGCTGATTTTGGACTTTCCAAGATTGTGGAAGATCAGGTTACCATGAAAACGGTTTGTGGAACTCCAGGATACTGTGGTATGTTACTTGATTATTTACAGTACGGTGAACTTAGCATATGACTGTTACATTTTCTCTTTTCTTCATGAGATGCTTCTTACTAACTTAAAAATTCAGAAAGCTTTCATAAAGCAGAAATAGAGAACTACAATTCAGAACTGGCACTAGGTAGAATTTTTCTAAGCTCATACTCTAAAGTGCTGAAGCTTAATAATCAAAACATATGTTATGGTATAAGTTCATCAGTTGCATGAAAGTAAGTCCAACTGTCATAAAAATAATGAAAGTAGTAAAGTAATACTGGAGAGGAACCAGCAGAAATATGGGTTATGTAAGGTTCATGGAAAGCATTAAGATTTATAGAAGTGATACTCAATATGAACATTTGACATCATTACAGGGAATTTATCTTAAAAAGATACGTTTAATCACAGAGGGAGCAGAATAATTCCATACGGTATGATCATAGCTTCAGCCACATAAACCAAGTCATTTCAGTAAGTGCATATTTTTAAATGCAGTTTAAATCTTAACTTGAACAGGCCCTTCTGTTCACTGCTAGAGCTGGACCTGAGTAATGGAGGATTATGACAGCACGGAGCACTCTGTGACCGACCCTGTCAGCCAGGGCGGGCGGGTAGATCCGCTGGTCTCTTCTTGCAGTAAAAAGGCTCCGGAGCTTTTAATTGATGTGTTTTTCTGCAGAACAAAATTGGAGTGAAATCAGAGGTTGGATTCAGTTTTACTATGACAGAGATTCAGTCCAAGCTGTTTTTTGCCAAATTGACTAATTTGCCTGTGCAATCACAGTACCCGAACAAACGTGATTCTATGGCTAGCTTCAGAGGAAACACAAGTCTCTTGGGGATAGCAAAAGCAGTGTAGTACATAAGGACAGTCATTTTAACCCTTTAACTAATTTAGATATTAGGGTATTGAATATTTGTTTGTGTTGGTTTGATATTTTTTAATTGATGGCCCTTAAGGATAGTTTTAGCTCTATCTATCTATCTATCTATCTATCTATCTATCTATCTATCTATCTATCTATCTATTTATCTATCTATCTATCTATCTATCTATATTTCCTATCTGTCATAGGAAATATGTGCACACTTTATAAACTGTGCTTTGGCTTGGTTATTCTTTTCTTGTATGTTTGTGGGTTGTGTTCTTTTGTTTTTGTTTTTTTCTCAAATGGCATGTGCATAAAGTTAGTACCATAAATGAAACGGTTGTCTGTCCACCTTTGATTTGCTTGGAAAGCAATAGGAGTCTTTCTTCTATGGGAAACCATTCCCTCAGTCTGAAAAGCCCATCTTTGTACTATTTTTATTAGAGAAGACAGGTTTAGAAATTTCTGAACTGATAATCCTGCATCCCTTGAAAATCAGAGACAAATTCCTATGGATTTGGTGGTAAATTAATTCTGACTAAATATTTATAGCATATAACAATTACAGCATAACTATTAAAGATTAAAAGATAACAGCAATACAAGCTAAACTGATTAGAATTTTTATTACCACTTCTCACAACTTCTGCTTTATGTTACTTTATCTATCTGAAATGATTTTAGTGTAACCTCATATTAAAGTACACATAATTTCCTTGAAAAGGAAGTCATGGCTTATTCTTACATCTTTGTGGTCTTTGTGGTTGTTAATAATGTAAGGCATCTAACTTGAAAGCAAAAGAAATATCCATGGATACTTGACTATTGAAACAAATGTCCAGAGAATCACATTTATGCAGAAATACGTTTTCATGCTGTCATACAGGAGAATGTTGTTTGATAAGCAAGCTGAAAGAAACATAGTATCAGTTACAGCATGAGTGGTGGGCCAGGTGGTCTTTTCCTCCATTGCTGTGGGAAGCAAGAGGCGCGTTAGCCTGTGCATCTCCTGTGGGAGCCACGATGGACGTTGCCCCTTGGCTCAGGTAGGGCTGGGAAGCTGAGCAGGCACATGAGAATTCCCAGCTGCCTGCAGCTCTGGACAGGCATCTGCACAAGCTCCTGGTGCTTCATGGTTGCCACAGCACCTATCAGCTGAGGGATGGCCACCTCCTAGACATGGCCATGGGAAGCTTGCCTGGACTTCAAGGGCCAGAAGATATGTGAGATATGGGTCCTGCAGTGCCAGAACATGCCAGGCAAAAGAGGATTAGATCTGCCTCGGCAAACTACTTGCCCTGCATTACACTAGGCAAGGCACTTTCATGTCTGCAAACCAGCTAATGGCTGGGGAAGTTGGGCAGCAGATCTACTGGGATGGTACATATTCTTGTCCCACAGCCAAGGTGATTTTATGAAAAAAAAAACTAATTTGGGACATCCTCTTGCTGAATGGGCTTGTAAAAAAGATTATTTTGATCTCAGGCAGACTACTATATGAGCTGGAATGCAGAGCAGTAAGCATCTCAAGTAGTTTGGGACACAACGGAGCTGAATCGTGCAGAAGCTAAGGGCAGCACATAGAAATGAAAGGTTAAAAGATGATCTTTAATGATTACACAGGTGTCCTCTGGTAGAGAGTAGAAAAATGAAACATCTGTTGAATTTTAGTGTGAATTATGAATTCATACTGTGTATTGTGTATGTGAATATTGCTACCTGTGCACTGAATTAGATACGTGAGCAAGGCATGTTTTACCCTAAGAGAGGACAGAAGGTCTCATGCTGAGACATGACAGACACTCAAATATCAGCTTCTGAATGATTGATGACAGCTGAATAATAAACCAACTAGACGCTAACAGTATAGAGATACCTTGGATTTACAAAATGTTCTAACTCCCAAGCCTGTATGAGGAGTCCCACCGGAAGAAACATGTTCAGTACTGGCTGGGTTTCTCCTAAAAGTAGTAAGTAGTTTATCGTGCAGAATGGAATCATTTAACTAAAACTTCTGCTCCTGTGAAGAAAAGATGCGGAAAGTGAACTTGTGGACTTACATATATACTCCCCTCTAGATGTGGTTTTGCAAGTGTTGAGAAGAGGGAAAGCCCACTGCTGTGGACCTGCTTGCTACTTGCTCCTTAATTCAGCCCTGGTCCTTCTCTGGTGCAAGGACACCAGAGGACCAGAGACTAAGGACTCTTGTATCCTACTTGCTGCTCTCCTAGACCTCCTCAGCAAGGCACCTTACAGCCTATCCTGTTACGTGGGTTTAGTCTATCCCTAAACTTTGCACTTGCTTTTATTACTTTTGGAGCAAAGGGTAGAAGATTTTGGTGAAGGCAATAAAGTTTACTGTCTTAGCTGTGGTCACAGCACGGCTGATAATGTGATGCAGATGACCTGGCCATTAGATTGTGCGATGCCTTTATTAAGAGCACACAGGTGTCAAACATGCCCTGGAACTAGTCCTAGTCTTTTCAGTTTCATAAAATAGTATTTTAGTATTAATTACTCAAATTCTAGCTACCTTCTTTCATGGTGGTAATACTATGCATGCTATTAAATTGTAGTTAGTGTTTAGTCCTTCTTATGCCTATGTTTGTACACTCTTAAAAGTAGATTAAATCTTATTCCTAAAAGTAATCTTTAATCCCAAGATTAGAGCTCAGTCACATTGATTTGGCTGGGAGCATTCAGTTTGAATGTCTGTGCTGAGAAAAGAAGAAAGTAGGAGCTTTGTCCCTACTGACATGGATTTGCAGTCCTTGCTTTAGCAGCTGAGTTAATTGACTAACGAGCATTCCTGGTACTTGGAAGATATTCAAACATTACTTTTCAGAAATGGAGGAAACACAGGAGGAACACTGCTGAAATGGCAAATTAAGCTGTGAATAAATGATAGTCACAGGCTACCAAATCCAATATCCAGCCCACCCATCTTTCAACAGCTTCTCCACAAAAGGCAGAGCAAGGGGAAAAGTACATGTGTGTCTGGATATTTTGCCATCAGACCTTTTCAATCTGAAGTTCCTGGGATGCAGAAGACTGAAATCAAGAAGATGGTCACAAATGTGCATTATGCATCTTCTTCTGAATGAACTTGGGGGCAGAGGTGGTTGCTTATAGTACCGAACAGGCCAATACAGAACTATGATTCATGATTGCTGTGTTACAGACAACATCTCTACTAGCAGTAATATTTTAGTACAATCCATTCCCGAGAGAAAACTCTTGAATTAAAAAGAAAAGTGTTTGCTATGTATCTAACTGTGTAAACACAATCCGGATAGCAAAGGTAGCTGCTGTGTTATGCTAATTTACATAACTAGTATTCTTTTTTTTTTTTTTTTTTTTGGTCTGGTTTATGGCCATTTTACAGTACTGAGGCAGAAGGTGGAGAAAAGTGAAAAAAAAAAGACATTAAGTATGTGTCTCCTGCTCTTATTCAAAGCAAGAAACACTATGTCCTCTATAAGCAGAAGCATGTCAGCCATAAAAAAATTCTGTTTGTTTTGTTAACCCACATGGTCTTAATGGACATGGAGGCAGAGCTCAAAAGCTCTTTTTCTGTCCCTGCTGCATCTCTCCCTCTGAGGCCATTGGTTGTTTCACCTCTCAGGTGCCCTGGTTCACTACAGGCTGGTCTGAATTAAATGCAGTTGGTATCTGGATATTTCTCTAAATATCCTGCCTCTTCACCTGTTTATTCAGTAGAAGAATAAGGCAACAGGAAGAGTCTGTATTTAGACAAGCTTCCACATGCAGCAGTGATACACAGAGAACTTGCTGATTAGTGTTACAGAGAACTTAGTGATTAGTGTTGTTTGCTTTTTACATTAGTGCTTTTTAAAAATACTTAGTATGTGTAAATCCTTCTGGTAAATTGAAGAAATTTAAGGCACTATGCCTGTCTCCTAGGTGAAAATCAGGGCTTGTGGGCTGCTGGTGGCAGGCAGTGGGTTTGGGATGCCTGAGCAGATCACCAGATCTGACACACAGACAGCATTGGTGTAGGTGGGCACAGCAAGTCTACTGTGCCCAAGAAATGCAGCAGTTATCACACCTGCAGTGTAGAGCAGGAGATTTCAGGAGCCAGGATGCGATGATGTAGGTATGATAATACTGATAGAGTGGGTTTTTTTTTTTTTTAGAAAGCCAGTTGATACATGGAAGTGTGGCTCAGCACACAGAGTCTTATTAATTATTTTTTTTTCAAAATTAGTTGTATGTTTTCTTTCCTGTGGCAGTAGCATCAGCAAATATTGTCTGAAGGATGAACCAGTCTGCAGAGCTTTCCTTCACGTGTGCCTGTCAAGCTGCTAGGGCAGAGATTAACTCCATTCCGTCACAGGTCCCAGGTTCCCAGAGACTGCCTTTCCTTTTTACCTCTTCTCTGCTATAGCAAAAGCAATTCCCTGAAATGGCCTTGTCTTTTCTAGGGCTGAGCTGCTTTGTCAAGAGTTAAAAAAAGCTATAAAGCTTTTCTTTAGATAGATTCAGAAAGAAATGATTCTGAAGCAATCTGTCTTGTAGTCCATCATAGTTCAAATATTGAGCTTCACTGAAATCTCTTCAGTGTGTACTAAAGCAGAGAGAAAAAAAAAAAGCAGAGTAAAAGATTTGGGGAATGAAGGAATGGACTAGAAAGAGAGAGAAAGGAAAATCTGGATCTGGTTGGAATGTTTTCAGGAATAAAATGTGTTTACAATCTTAATTAACCTTGGCACCACAATTAAATGTATTTCTGTACAAATAACAAATACCAAACTGAAGAAACAATCTCCTTTGTCAGACTGCAGCTCCAGGGCTAATGTAGCTCTCTGTGGTTCCTTTCACAAATTTGAACATAAAGAGTGATTTGAAAGTTCACCTTTCTCTTTACACATTTTCTGGCTCTGCTCAGACTTGACACCTGTAGCTTTGTGAATGGAACTCATTTGTTCTGTGAATGGAACTCATTTGCCTAATTAAGAGCTTAAAGGAGCAGGCCATGACTATTCTTCAAAGGTGGTTAGAGAAGCACTTTGAATTTAAGTCATATGGCATTTGAAATTCTTGGGTTTTGTGACTGTTGTTTCTGCATTCAACTTTTGTCTTGGTAACAAGGGTTTTATCATCTGCAGCACCAGAAATCCTGCGTGGATGTGCCTATGGCCCCGAGGTGGACATGTGGTCTTTGGGGATTATCACCTACATCCTGTAAGTGCAGGCGGTGCCACAGAGTGGTATGCGGGTGATCCATTTGCAAGCACGGTCAGGTTCTTATGACATGAGCTCTGCTTTTGGAGAACAAATGATACAAATGCTATTTAAATAAGTTCAATGCTAAAGGAGCATGGAAAAGAGTCATATTGTGTATTTCATGTGTAATGTTTATTAGTCAATGGCAGCAAACCGTGCAGAATTGTACTATTAATGTGCACAGATAACACTGAAGCTACTTAGATAAACTGTGTACAAGACGTAACTACAATCATCACAGAGTGAAAAATCGTAAGTGTGGCAGAAGAAAGTGGAAAAAAATGCATTTTATTGCAGACCAGGTATGCATATGAATGGTTGCTTCATTGTAGGTGTCATGAAAAGAAATTAAGTGTATTCAGTAATTCTGACAACCTCTGCATATCAGCAAGCACAGCTGCCCACCTCTGTAAACCACACAGACCTAGGACTGTGCTCAGAAATCCTTGTATCGGGTTCACGCTCAACTCTGGTTCAGTCCTTCAAAATAAATGAGATTGCTGGCTTAAATGATTTAATGTTAAAGGTGAAATGTTCCATGTTTGACAAAATAGCTAGATGTATGTTTGACAAAAGGGGTGTAAGTGATTCTGGTCGTGCATATTTTACATATTTGAAATTGCAATTACAGACCAAAATGTTCAAACAGTCGTGTCTAAAGGTAGGCACTTATATCTGCTCTGTAGTATGGCTAGTTCTAATTCAATTGGTAAGGATTGATATTGTTTTATTGTATCAATGGTTTCTGTCAAAGGCAAACTTTTGAGAAAGGAAAATTATATCTGTACTTTTGACACTTCTCTTTATGGGAAAAAAAATAATTTCAGTTATTTCCTTTAGCCACAGTAATGCTAAGCAGGCTTGTGCAGTTGTATACAGTATTTGCTGGATACCTTTTATGGAAGAAAATAGGATTTTATAAATATACATAAAAATAAGACTATGTACTATTATTCTAATTTTCTTTTGGACTGTTTAGGACTTACTAAATGTGTTCAACAAGTCCAGTGTGTAATAAAGGAAATATTTTCCTTATATATTTGTAAGAAGCACTTGTATTTCTATTTTTTTCTATTAAAAATACTTCTCAAGATATATACACTTTATCCTGTACATATGCTTCCAATAAGGTCATAGTTCTCCTTTCATCTCCCTATAAATAATAGATTATATTATTCTTATATAATGTATGTTAAAAAACACATGCATATAACAACAATCAGTTTTGGAGACCATGCTTTGAATCTTTGTCATCATTTTGCTGTCATTTTGTTATCTTCTCCTTTTCAAATGTAATTCCTTTTCTCAAGGTCTGGCTAAAGTCTATAGAGCATCACATATCAAATAGTGCCTATCATATATCAAATATTTTATAACCTGTATGCTGACAGTGCCAACTTTAGTGTCATTCCATTCATATTTTTATTTCAGTGTAGAGTTTAATCATCAACAGATCAAAGTGACTTTTCTAGGGCTATACATGCACTTTGTGACACCAGTTTACCAGTCCATCTATCATCATCCTGTGCTGATACTGGGTGGTTGCATCACACTGGGAGAAGAACAGGTTGTTTTCCAAAGTTAATTAATTTCTGATTATTTCTTAAAGCAGTTCTAGTGCCTCTTTTTTTTTTTTTTTTTTTTTTTTTTTTAAGTACTTTTCAGAGATATTTCAAATTTGCCAGTAGGGCTGGTGGTGAGACTGGAGGGACACCTTTGGTTTCAATCAACAAGAATGTCTAGACTGAGCCATGGGCTTGCTCAATACTGAAGGATTCAAGGATGGCTCTACTAACTGGAATTCACAGCATCATTTGGTCTGAGCTTGCTATCAAGTGTTGGCAAAGCTCCTATTTAAACGTATGGAGTGTTATTTGCCATATACACCTTTTCCTTGTATCGGCAGTTGCATCTTTTCCAAACCTTCCAACATGCCACGTTCACCTACCACAGTGGTATAGATATGTACATACAAGTTAATGTTCTGACTGGGACAGATGCTTGCTGAAGTCCTCCTCATCCTGTTCTTCTCCTCCTCCTTCTCCCCTATCAAAATCCATTTAATCTACAAGGATAAGCCAGCCAGAAAAGGTCCTACCCTCTTGCACTTAGCTGTCTCTTCCATTTAGCTTTAATAATGCTGCACATTTTAAACCCCTTTATTGAGTGTAATGCTTTGTAAGTCCACTTTTTTTTTATGGATTAAAAGCTAAGATCAAAAAGGGATCTGTAATGTAAGATCATTCACTTCATTAATCCTGCAGCCTTAAGGGCAGTATTGCATGTCTCAGCCTCATATTTTAGTAGAAAGAATGTGTATATGTGGTCTCAAAGTATATAGCTATGTGTACCCCAAAAATAGTGGGCTTAAGAATTAACTACCATGTTGTATGTGTGTGTAGAGCTGCATCTTACCAATACGGTCTTAGTTCCCATTACTTTAAGAACTTTGACTTAAACTTCAATAGCATAGTTGCTATTTTTGGTGCAAATTATATTAAGACGTACTGATGTAAATTGTCATAATTCCAGGAAAATCATTTTTTACAGTTCCATGAGAATAAAGGAACAGTCCTCTTGTATGACAAGTTAGAAATACTATTGCACATAATTTTGCACATTTGAGACACAGCTAGTAATCAGCAAATGTAGAGGTCTTGCCTCTGGTCAAAATAGCATGGATTTAATTAAAGGTGTTTTTTTTTTTACCAACTTACTTAAAAGGTTACAAAACACTGTCTAGTCACTTCTAATTGAATTTTAAACTTGTTTACATTGATTTTTCTTTATTCAATTTGTAATTGAATTTAAATGAATCAGCAATAATCTGATTTAAAAGAAATCAAGAGCAGCCACACTTGGTTTTACCCTGGTTTAAAAACCTAATTTGAAATTTGCAGCTAAGGTTTCATGTAGACAAAAATCTATCTTTTGAAATGAAAAAAAAAATTACTTTTTAGGTAGAAGCATATCCATAAAAACTGTTTGTAAAACTCCATTAGGTGATAGTAGTGAGTTATAACAAAAATATTTTTAGGAGTAAATTGAAAATCACTTAGTTGAGCCTATCACTGCCACAGACAAGATAAACAGACATTTCTTCAACCCTTATAAACATCTACAAGAAGCCAAGGAGATTTCAAATGCATGAGGCTACATTCGATATATTCTGTGTGTAATTACATTTTTTCCATGCTATGTCTACAGTGACAAGTATTCTTTTATGGCAGAGCTAGCCATCGCGGTAGTAATGTTCAACCAGAACTATGTCTAATGCATAGATTCTGCAAAGTTCTGAATGGAGTTAAACTCAAAATGGATGTATATTTGGAAAAAGCTTGTTTTGTCTGTTTAACCCAATGTCTCTAGTATGTTTCCTCTTCGACTAATCCTGCAATTAATTCTTCAGTCTACTGAGAATACCAGGATTTCTTCCCAAAGCTTACATTTAAGATTTCACCTGCTACGCATTTGCTACTCAAATGGTAGCTGAGGGAACTGGCTTATAGATGCAAATGAAGTGCTGAGAGTAAAGGTTTGATTCCATCCCAAGTTAAGCACGTTCTGTTTACAAGCAGCAAGTTACCAAATCTCTAACAATATGGGGAAAAGAATGTATTTTACTACTTGTACTTTAAGGATTAGAAAGACTCTAAACTCAGGCAGTTTTCTACTGCTGAATTTGTATTCTTCTTCTGAGATTGTTATCTGTAATGTGTCTTCAAATGTCTCCATATGGGAAGGGAGAGGATAGAAGGAAGCGGCTAGTTTTCCAGCTACACACAACTCTGCATCTTGCCAGCATCAGTGCTGAGGGCAGGTTGCATGTGTTTGATCCACTGGATTTCAAAACTCCTTAGTATTGGCTTTGGGTGCAGTGCTGATTGATGCGGTTGTGTAGAGCATGAGGAAACGAAGGATTAAGAGGAAACAGAGCCATGACGAGATATCGCAGGTAATGGTTTTGAAATCACCCACAGAGCACTGCCAATTTAAGCCTGAGGAAAGTCTCAGCCAACAAGGGCAACATGTAGAAAAGCAGCTACTTTAAAAAAATCATCTGGAAACGCTTATGTTATGAAGCTTTCTAGCAGTCGATGCAAGCCTTAAACATGGTCTCCCTCTCTATATTATCTCTCTATATCAGTTACCTAGTAACCAGGAGATACTTTTGGCTGGAGCAGTTAGTGGCCTGGCAGCCCTGCTCAGGAAATTTATTTCTTTGAAAATGGAGCCTACTTGAAACAAACTCAAAAAAGATGGAGAGAGAGACCTAAAGCCAGGCAAAAGAGCATGGCCATCGCTCACCTGTTTGGGCGCTGTATTTGGAGACTAGATCCCTGTATTTTAACCCATGTCTGCCAGATTTGGAAATAAATGTGCTCACACTGGATTTCTCTTTTCTCTCTAGCTGTATAACATGACTATTCCATTCCACCCACAGACTACACACAGTGAAAGCAAAAAAAACCCATTTGTTCCTTGAATATCTTTCCCCATTTCAGGACAGTATGCACAATGATTGCCTTTTTAAAAAATAAGAATGTGTTAAAATATAATTTTGCATTTGTCAGAATGGCATCCTTCTTTGCAGTTTGCTGTTGTTTTCCTGTCATCATCTTGATGTTCCCTATTGCATTTTCCTGAAACAGTTCAGCAGATAGAATTTCTTTTTTAATGGATAATATTTATTGGTTAAATAGGAAGTCACTTTAAAACATCTGATTACATGTGCAGGTGTGATTAAAGTGCATTGAAGCAGCAGGGAAGATACTACATAAGTGGAAATCGTTTCTTTGAATTTGCATTTCCCATAAAGTTTTGTGAAAGATATCTAATTTGTAAATTATATCTTTAGTCAGATAATTTGCGAGGTATCATTTGATGAAGTGCTCTTCCACTCTGTCTAGAGAGACTTCAGATGGAAGAAGCTTCCTATAGAGTTTGAAGAGTTAGTAACAAGCTTGGTGTGAAATAGAGCTCAGTGAAGATAACATCAAAGCTGAAATACTAAATTCATGTTTCTTATCTGCCTTGAAAGTGGAAGACTCTTCTGGAAGGGAAGGTATCACTAGACCAGTGGACAAGGGATCAAAAGGACAAGATAGTAGTACCCACTAACCCACGTATTCTAAATGAACTCGGGTGAAATAACTCCTAACAGAGGCGTAACTTCTCCTGTCCTCTGGTGCTTTATCACCTGATAAAAGGTAGAAAACAGAGTAAGAGTGAATGGTCGGCCTTGCTCCTTGGATGTGAGATCTAAGGATTCTGATAATAAATCTGTGAAAATTTTAACTCAGGGCTCAGAAAAAAAAAACTAAAAAAAAAAGAGCAAACCAAAGATAGGAATTATTCGCAAAGAAATTGAGACTAAAATAGAAAACATCATTATGCTAATATGCAACTTCATCATGTGCCCACACTGACTGTTGTTTGCACCCACTTCAAAAAGACATGGAATTGGAAAAAAAACTCACAGAAAAGGGCAGGGATGAGCACAGGTTTCAGGATAAGAAGTAATTAAATAGTCTAAACCAGAGATCAGCAGATGGAAAATACACTAGAAATAGTTTGTGGCACATGGAGGGTAAATGGAGATGAACTGTTTGCTGATTTTCTTTGGAAGAAGCTTTAGATTCATCAAACAGAACTGCCGAATGTCAGGTTCCAGGCAAAGCCCTTGAAGCTGCTTGCAGGGTGCGTGATGGGGCTGCTCAGCACCACCCCCAAGCCACTGTGTTTGCTAGAGGTCTATATCCACTCAAATAGGGTCTGAGAAAAATTCATAAAAGTCTGTGGAAGTTTACTAAATATAAACATGTAATTTATGATTCAAGAAGTCTTTGAACCATAGATTACTGTTTTTTTCTGTTCTTCCAAAGTTGTCTGCTTTTAAATAGTCAGAGGATGAAGAGCTTAAAGAGCTTTTGAGCTGACTTTGTCATATCCTTGTGTAAAGGAGCACATGAGCAATTCTTCCTCTTCTTCTATGAGCAATTTAATTGGAATTACGTGATAACAGAAAATTTACAACTTGATCAGCCTTTTCCAGTGCTTGTGAATGCTTATAGCCAACATTTTGCTTTGCTGTACTGTAGAGCTAACAGTTGAGTATAAAATTTAAGTGTGCATACAGATCCTCTCCCCTGAACAGGTGGGCGGGATGTGAAGTGCAGAAAGATCTTACTGGGAACTGTTTCTCACAGCCTGAAACCTATTAATCTTCAATAAACTTGTCTGTTGCTTTTTTTATCGTTGCAGACTTTGTGGCTTTGAACCATTCTATGATGAAAGGGGAGATCAGTATATGTTTAAGAGGATCCTGAACTGTGAATATGACTTTGTTTCCCCCTGGTGGGATGATGTGTCTCTGAATGCCAAGGATTTAGTAAGTGCCGCAAAAATGAGAGCATAATATCTTTGCTGATAAATATTATGTTAGCATCTCTTTCACTGACAAAGGCAGTGGGCATTTGGGGAGGGAGGGTCTTGCCTGGGGGGAGATTAGTTAGTTAAATGTTCATGTGACTCCCTGAATATTAGGCAGTTATGAAACACCCCCTGGGAATTCAGTGCTGTAATTTTGCAAGGTATGGAACACTCAAAACTGTGGATATTCAGATCTTCTAGGTAATTAAGCCACAGCTTTGCCACAAGTCACCAGTTGTGACAGTATTCAAACATGCCAGCTTTCCTTCAAGCTCTAAGGTGTTTCATCATTCCTTTTTGTGGAGTATTCACCTTCAAGGAGAACCGAGTATTGTGCGGTTTTCAACTCTGAACTTCAGAGAAAGGCCAAGAAAATACATTGGAAAGTTGAGGCTCCTCTTCTTGATGACTGTGTTTTTCTGTCACTTTAAGTTCTTTCTCAATAGATCTTTCTCAATAATGAGTACTCATTACCCTTAAGTATGCTCTATTAATAAAAGGCCAGGGCTGGTTTGGTATCTGCACTTTGTGTCATTATTACTGAATGAAGTAAATTCTGTTATTTCAATAACTCAGTTCCATGTTGCTTATACAAACTATCCCATAAAGTACTACATTATTTAATGATTCAAAGGACTTAAAGATGCCTCGGATCAAAGGCACTGTAGAAGTTAGAAGTATTTTGTTGTTGAATTTGATTTTAAGTTTTTCTGGGCTCAAGAAGATATCATTTAGTGCCTTGTGTTGTCAAAAGTCAGATAAACAGCAGTTCACAGCAAAGGTGCATGTATGCTCCCTGTATGCAGAGAGATTTGATCCAGACCAATCCCTACCACTTCCCTACAGTAAAGCTCAGAGTTTTAGTTCGAAAGGTTTGGTAGCAGCTCCTAGGCCATCATGAAGCCTGTGGCTCTGAAGACACAATTCATACTGTGGCAGTGTGGGGATGTTTTGCTGCAGTGATTTATTTAGATCTCTTTGGTGGGCTTACAGCAGTGTGACTGTACATTGCACTACCAACTCTTCATGGAACTGTGTTTCTTTGATATTTGAAGGGCCTCTGTGGAGGATTTTTAGACAGCCCTGCCCTTGCACTTGGTCTGCGGGGCAGTGATGGAGCCCTGTGCTGTCACAAGTAACTCACTCCCAGAAGGTGCACAGTCACAAGAACAGCATAACTGTGCTATGTTCTGTGCCAGCGCTGTACTTCTTAACTCCATCCCCACCCTTCGTATAAAACATCTCTTGTTTCAATGTGCAAGTATCCCCATGAGCTGCAGGTTGGCTGGGCACCCCTACACACCCAGCAGTCCAGTGCAGCTCTGCATCAGTGATACACCTGCAGTGACACATTCCCAAAAGTTCCCTCGTGTGGTGCTTGGAGAGGTGCAGCTCCTTTGTGACAGTGGTAGGAGCAATGATACAGATAGATAGCACTATTTTCAGCATGGTCTAAGGAAGAAATATTGGTACAGCAGGTTATGCAGAGCCTGAAGGAGACATTTGACTTTCTCTCTCTAGCAGTGATTACATAGTACAAGTCCACAAAGGTATTGCACAGACTAGAACTTCAGCTTTCTAATCCAGTTTAAAGCCTGTTTGACCCCAAAAGAGAGAGAGGTGCTTAAAAAACTGACTGAGAAGGAGTAGTCTTAGAATGTGTTAGTGTTTGTGTGACACTTTAGATGTACAATAGTCTATATAAGTATAGTCCAGTTGCAGTGCCCAATATTCTTTCCAATAGTGGTAACTGTTTGATTCTTTTTCTTTTCTGCTGGCTTTTTTTCCAGGTATTATTTACAGAGCACTAAAAAATATCAAAATAAAAACACATAGAAAGACTTGATTGTAAATTCTTTCTGATTTCTAGAATACTTTTCGCTAAACTCAGAGAAACCAAGACAAAAACACTGAAATGCAGAACTTGGTAAATGTCACTGGAGAATTAAGTCATCTGTATTTCTTCTACTCTAATGCAGGTTAAGAAGTTGATTGTTTTGGACCCCAAGAAACGCCTCACCACTCTGCAGGCCTTGCAGCACCCATGGGTCACAGGGAAGGCAGCGAATTTTGCACATATGGACAATGCACAGAAGAAACTCCAAGAATTCAATGCTCGGCGTAAACTTAAGGCAAGTCTGTGGACATAAGCTCTGTGCTGGCTACAAAAAATGCAGCAAAATTAGGGACCTACATAAGCCTTGCACAGCGTTCCATAACAGCGTAGAACCTTTTTATTTAAGATGACTGATGAAGTACTTGAAGCTAACTTTGTCATTTTCTGCAGTCAAATAGATACATGTGAGGTTGCCTGAAAACTCTGAGCAGATTAAACTGCTGGGAATAAGCCCAGCTTTCACATACCCTATCCTCTCGTTCATCTCTGTGTCTATTCGTCTTGTTTATTGCTGCATCCTTGAGTTGCAGAAGAGACGCAGTAGAATTCTGAATAGTTTCCTCATGAGGTTGTATATCCATTAATCGAGAAGAAATCTAATCTATCATTGTGTATTCTATTTTTTACCTAGTTTTACCACCTACAATTTCTTTACCAATGATTACAAAGCAATAACATAAGGCGTTCTTCTCTATGATTTTGAGTCGGCATTTCAGATGCTTTGTAAAATGTATGAGTTGAGAATAACAGCTCCAAAACATGCATTTCCAAGTACCTCTGAGAGCAAATGAGCAATTGCATTCCCTATCTGGAAATTGAGCATTGCTTGGCAGGAATGTATGTGGGACCTGCAATGAAAATTGAAACAAATTCTCCCAATTGCTTCTCCACCATCTAAACTATGTAGCTATCATGGGAAGATACAGGAAAAATGGCAGGAGGCTGGGCTTCTAACTGATATGACAACAGGAAAATTCCTTTTCCCCCTATTTCCTTCCTCAGTTATTCAAGACTTTTTTCTACTTAGAAGAGACTCCAGGGTTACTTTTGCACAGAGCTTACCAACGTCTGCACTGAAGCTGCCTTTGTACCCCAGGAGAATAAGAAAAAAGAAATCTTGTCTGGGAGCTATACAACCCCATGCAAAACTAAATTCACAAGTAATAAATGACCTTCAGCTGTTTATTTTTGCTCATTTTTTTCAATAATGTCAGGGAACTGTAGCAGAGAATCTCCACAGGGCAAAAGAGCACGATTTTGTCATTTACAAAAGTCCTGGGCACTGCACACATAATTCGTAGTGACACTTTGCAGTGCAGAGCTGCCTAAGTGTGTCTATTAACAATGTTCTCTTCAGAAAGACTTCTGTAGCCTTAGAGCAAGATTGCCCTATACTTACTGAAGATGCCATGGAGCATCATTATATCAAAATGATTTCAGACCATGGACAGAGTCTTAAAATTCATTATTTCTGAGTGAGCTGTTAGATTTACTGCCCAGGAGGTTAGAAAGAGCTGTGTGCCCTTTTTGCATGTTTTGATTTCAATTCTGTGTTTTATTTTCGCACTTTTGAAATGCCAAATAAAAATTTTAAGCCCAGTTTATTTAAGCTAATGTATTTAAACAATTTTTACTTTTAACTTTAAACCTTGTTGCTTTTTTATGTTTATTTCTTTACTGCATTTCTGTCAGAGACCAAATCTCTAAATATTAGTTAAAAATGATTAACTAGATTTAGTAACTGTTGTACATATAGTTAATAGTGTTGTATTTATTTACGTGTATGCACACACATATATAAAGAACACACATAAAAAGAAAGGTTTTAGATAATTAACTCTTCCTAATAAAATTAAGAACAGAAAACTAGCTGGTGAATACATACTTTACTTGTTGTTCTATTAGAATAATACCCTCTGCAGCCCACTGTACAAGACTATCATAATACTCTTCCCTTACGCTTAAAAATATATTTATGTAGGATAACTCTAAAGCTCAAAACATGAATTGAGTCATGATTTGTTCTGTCATATACTCTGCTGCAGTTGTTTTGTATACAGCCACATGGCAGTCAGGAGTAAAGGACATTACAGATATGTTTTTTTCATATAACTGAATGGCTTTTCCTATTTCTGGTTTTCTCAGATCATGTCACTGTTGGTGTGATGCATGTGACCAGCCCAAGACTCCTGACTTCAGAATTATTGCCACTATTTTTGACAATTGCCTTTGACTTCATGTTCTACATTAGCTGATTTTAATTTGATGGCAGGTCTTACACAGTCTTCTTTTTCATTTGCATCTTTGCACCTTTTGCACTTCTGTGTGGCTACCTCTCAAAGCTACCCACAAAACTTGCTAAATTCATTCTCATCCTTTCTGCAGACCTGTAGGCCAGCCAACAATAGTTAGGGTTGTGCCACCCAGCCACCAAGCTGGGTGGAGTGGCCGACACTCCGGAGGGCTGTGCTGCCATCCAGAGGGGCCTGGACAGGCTGGAGAGTTGGGCAGAGAGGAACCTCATGAGGTTCAATAAGGACAAGTGCAGGGTCCTGCCCCTGGACAGGAATAACCCCAGGCATCAGTACAGATTAGGGGTCGATCTGCTGGAAAGCAGCTCCACGGAGAGGGACCTGGGAGTCCTGGTTGACACTAAGTTAACCATGAGTGAGCAGTGTGCCCTCGTGGCCAAGAAGGCCAATGGGATCCTGGCCTGCATCAGGAGGAGTGTTGCCAGCAGGTCAAGGGAGGTGATTCTGCCCCTCTACTCAGCTCTGGTGAGGCCGCACCTGGAGTACTGGGGGCAGTTCTGGGCTCCCCAGTATAGGAGGGACTTGGAGCTTCTGGAGAGGGTCCAGAGAAGGGCAACCAGGATGATTAAGGGAATGGAACATCTCTCGTATGAAGAGAGGCTGAGTGAGCTGGGCCTGTTTTCTCTGGAGAAGAGACGGCTCAGAGGGGATATGATTAATATGTATAAGTTCAGGAAGGGAGAATGCAGGGAGGAAGGGGACAGGCTGTTTTCACTGGTGGCCAGCGATAGGACGAGGGGTAATGGCCATAAGCTGGAGCACAGGAAGTTCCGTCTCCAGGTGAGGAGCAACTTCTTTACTGTTAGGGTGACAGAGCAGTGGAACAGGCTGCCCAGGGAGGTTGTGGAGTCTGCTACTCTGGAGGTCTTCAAAACCCGCCTGGATGCCACTCTGTGCCACATGCTGTAGGTGTGCCTGCTTGAGCAGGAAGGTTGGACTAGATGATCTGTAGAGGTCCCTTCCAACCTTAAATATTCTGTGAATCTGTGAATATGCAGAAAGCGTTTTTTTCTGAATAGAGAGAAGAGCTAATTTAATCATCTTAATGAGTATCTTCAGTTTGTAATGTTTTATAAGATATAAAAGCCAGTCCCCAACCTCTCTATCCAGGCTATTGCCAATATGTTCTGTGCCGTTGTACTTGACATATGCAGTATTGATAAATATTGGTTCTCTTTATTATTTTTCCAAGAATAATGAGTGATAATCACGTTACTGAGATGGAAGCACTGTGTCATTGCCATCTATCTTAAATGAAGATGGTGAGTGGTAGTTTTTAAAAACAAACGACATATATATGCATCTGAAAGAGGAGTTGGTTTGTGTTGGCCAAGTTTGAGACCTCAGGAAAGCAGCACTTTCAAATCTCCCTACAGCATTTCAGATGGCATTTTCAGTCTGACTGGGCCCTTGCAAGTGTCTGTGTGTGACATTACCGTGAAGACTAAACACAGAAGCATTCACCAGCTGCCTGATAGGGCAGGTGGGCTGTGATACTGACAAACCATGTCCTTTAAGCAACATCTGTTTGATGCTCTCTTTCTCAGGCTGCAGTAAAAGCTGTGGTGGCCTCGACTCGCCTTGGCAGTGCAAGTGGCCATGGTGTCCACGAGAGCAACAAGCCCAGCCGCAACCCATCTCCTGTCCACGACGGCCAGGCTGAAGAGAAACCCACTCAGGAAGCAGAAGCCGCTCCCGAAGAAATGTCTTAAGTCATTTGCTTCCTTGTTTCAGCTGAGATCTATCATTTCATACACCAGCTAATTTGTCATTCAGCAAGAGAGATTCATAAGCTTGGCCGCTGTGGTTCTGCTTTGGGGTACTGAATGCCCTGGCTGGTGACTCTACCTTCAATGCATGTGACTGCTTATGAAAATAGTAAACTGTTCCATAAGGCATGTCATGGAAACAGTGTTATTTGCAGTAATACCAACAGGTGAAAATAGGAGAATGAATAACTACCTACCATAATGCATATATTTCATAAACATCTATACAGTGTTTCTAGGTGGCATTTGAAACAAAGCCTATTTAATTTGGTTTTACGGAAGTAGATGTCTTCTGTATGTCATGACATCTCTTTGAACTGCTTCCTTCCAGAATCGTAGTCCTGCAGTAGATGAAATGGAAGGAAACACCAAGCCAGTGCTTTTAAAACTGATGTATTAAAAAAAAAATGCTTTTTATCTGTAATATTTAAAAATTGTTTGGAGATTTATATGCAAAAAACATTCCACTACTTCTGGGAAGAAATTGAAATGTTAGTTCCACTGAGCATGAAACTGTACATTCCTCAAGCTTGTGTTGAGAATGCCTTACTTGGACTTTACCAGTTTATATACAGTATTTTAACAACAACCAAAATTATTCAGATTTCTGCCATTTCATTCTCTAGTAAAATGTTAGCAAATAAAAAATATAGAGTAGAAGAGGATTAGAGTAGATGCAAATTTTTGAAATTCCATTGTATTTATTCATGACTTTCTAAACTGTGCAGCTAGAACATGTTTTTATGGAGCCTAGGGGAATAATCTGCAATTACACAGGTTTTAAATGCTTGAAGGAAGCTACTCCACAGCCTAATGATTTTGCTCTGGGGAAACACTCTTATAAAAGATCTGGGAGCCAGTAGTATAATCTCATTGCTCCCCAGGTAATTTAATCTCATGAATAACCAGTTTCCACTTATCACCATAATTAGTCCAGATTTTCCTAACAAAGGACAGATCCTGTAAAATGATCCACGAACCCAGGTCTTACATCCACCTAGAGCTGCTCTGATTTCAGTTACAAGCTGTGTGCATGGATCAGTTTACAAAATTAGGGTCAGGCTCTTGAGCCATCATGATTATTTGTCGAACATAATGGATAGGAATTGGAAAATTACCTGCGTCAGTATATATGACCATTTACATTGTTTGTTATTACTTTGATAGCACGTGAATTTCATAATGTATTAGTATGTTTCAGAAAGTAAGAACCTGATGTACAACAATGTCATTTGTGTTTGTTAAACTTTTTAATACTAATAGTTACCTAAACCCGTAATACACTCAACATTCCTCTTTTAATGGTTTTCATTTGCAATTATTTGGCCTTGCACAACTTGCCTTGCCAAAATATATCAGCTACTGAAAAAAGCCAGTCACTAATAAAATATTCAGTAGCTATACTTCCTGTTGAAATTAAGTAAAAGGTAATAGAATAGTATTCACATGTCAGGTTTGCTAAATAGTACAAAAAAATTTAAGATACTGCCTTCACTAGGTGAGAATGCATGTTTACGAATGTATTGTCCATTATATTTATATCCATTTCTTACAACTCTTTGAATATGTGAAAGAAATTAATGACTAAGGACAGTTGAAATTGAGAGTATGTGTATACATCCTTTTCCCAGGTGATGTGCTTTCAGGTAATATAATGATTTAAACTGAAAGGTCTTGTCAGCTCTGTAATGACTGCAACAGTAGCAAGATTTTGTCTTAATTTTAGAGTTCAGGCTAGGAACAGGCTGTTACAAAACTACTGCAGGTTTTCCATTGGGAAAAAAAGTATTATCAGAGTAATCACAGGGGAAAAGGTGATAGGTATACCCACACAAATAGTAATATATACCCATCAGATTCTTGAAATTGTTCTGTGCTAGATTATACCTTAGCGTATCATAAATACCAACCAATGCCGTGCAACTGGGGATCTCTGGGACATCATGAACTTTGAGGCAGGTTGGTCTTGTGCATAAAGGCTCCGGGCCTTACAATATCTTTGCTTAGTTTTTTTGTGTTCCGTATAAAACAATTAGGATGGCTTTGATGAATGGATTACTAGTATGTGACTCAGCAAAGTAGTATCATAGAATCATAAAGTCTTTAAGGTTGGAAGGGACCTTAAGAGATCATCTAGTCCAACCGCCCTGCACTTGCAGGGTCACCTAGAGCGTGTGGCACAGGATGGCATCCAAGCAAAGTTTGCAGATCTCCAGAGAAGGAGATTCCACAATTTGTCTTGGCAACCTGTTCCAGTGCTCTGTCACCCTCACTGTCAAGAAATTTTTCATGTCTTATGTACAGCACTCTTATGCAGAAGGGACCGCAGCATTAGGAAGTAAGCATGTTACTGAAGAAAGGAACTTCTCATGCATTTTTTCTCCCTGAAAAAAAGATCACATCCCATTGACATCCACTGTAATTCAGACCTGGGAGTGCAACCCTTGTGTCTTTTTGTGGCTAGAAAGTATGAATGCAGTACTGCCATTCAAAGCCATTGGAGGGTGCCGGTTCCAGGCTGGTATTTATTAAGTTGATAGGAAATTAGCAATGTTCTTTCCTGTTGAAATCCTAAGCTTTAAAATTTTTAAATATTAAACATATCAGCAAAGTTCTTCAAGTATAAAAGGGGGGACCTTGCCATCTTTTTGAAGTACTTGAACTTAGTAAAACTGTAGAGGCAAACCACAGCATTAACCAGTTAAAGGTCAGTATTTCAGAATTAGACTGGGGATCTGATGTCTAACAAACAGCCAACCTTCTGGAATGGCCTGCCTTTGCAGAACAACTTCTTTAAAAATATATGGAAATATATGTATACTTGGAGATGAGTGACAAAACCCATCCAGCATCCACCTTCCCAGGACCTTTGCCTGTGAAATTGAGCAATGTGCTGGGAAAAGCAGATGGTGCTCGAGTAGGATGCAGGTGACAACCAGAAAGTTCTGAGCAGAGTCTTGACTCCTGGCGTGAGCACAGGTTGTATATTTTCTTGGGGATAATTTTGATTCTGTGCAGCTATGTCTTGCCTTGTTACTAGTGAGATAACCAGTGTACACAATTTATGTCCGTGTTGTGTTCAAGTAATAAAAAAATGTCTTCTTGTAAAGGGGAAAGGAGCAATGAGGTTGCTGCCGTGGGCTGCACGGCTGGATGTAGAGTGCAGAGACAGCGGGACACTGTGAGCAAGCAGGTCCTGCACATACCAAAGGTATGATGAGACAACTTGGACTGTTCTTAAAGTTATGGTAAAAATAAAGAACAATAATTGCACAAAAGAATCTCCTTTCTCCCTTTTATAATTGTTTCAAGTAAAAAACAGTTACTTTTTTTCAAGTGAAAAACAGAACCACAACGGTAAAAGTACATCCTGCTTTTATACAAAGACTGCTTTTATACAAAGTTTCTCTGGTGCGCCCCTGTACAAAAATCTCTAGCTGCATTGGAATCCAAGAACAGCAGAGTGATAAGGAAGAAAAGAAGAAAAATAAGAATAAAATAATTAGTCTAGTTATGTCCAGAATTTAAATATGTTAATTCCAGGAAATGTGTGAACCTGTACTGACAAGACTGAAACCTCCATATCAGCAAAATTGTACTTCATGACTGGGAAGTAGAATTTATGGCCAGAAGATTCAAAAAAGATTGGTGGAAAGTGAGGACAACATAGAATGACTTTCTTGGAGCAGGAGGATATTATAGCATATGTGTATGTAATTAAAACAGCCAAAAAGAAAAAAGAAAAAGTGCATTGCTTGTTGTTCTGCCCTTCTGGAGTGGGAAAGAGAACAAAAACATGTGCCAGAACTGGGTCGTTGCTGGCAACTGATGTCATATACTGTGAGTGGAGACCTAGAAACAGAATAGAGGAACAAAATAAAAAAAGCAGCCCAGTTTTGAGCATATGTATAAAATTAACTTCGCAGACATACATAAAAGTACACACATGCACATATATAAATTTACCAAAAGAGAAAATATAGCAGAGTATAGTCCGTCAAAGCCACATTTGCAGTGAGAATTGCAGTAGCTTTTTAAGCTGTCTTCTCCAACTGCCAGCATCACTCACTTGGACCCGATACCATTGTGTTTTGAGCATAAGTAGCTAAACTTAAGAGAAATGCATCTGTCCATTTAAGTGTCTGGTTTCAGGAAAGATTAGAGAACATTTATGACCCCATGGGCACAGAGGGATCATCATAGAAGAGACATCCAATGCCTGGCAGGTCTTGGCTGCTGCCCTGGCACTCGCGGACTCTGCTGCTCTCTGAGCTGCTCGTGCCTTGGAAAGACATGGAGTTTCATAGGTCGCTTACATTACATGGCACAGCCGAAGCCACTCTTGGCGTGGGTCGTCACTGCTGTCTTCCTCCTTTCCTAACCTGATTTCAAGACCCATGCTGCTCTGGCACCTTCTGCGTCAAAAGCTCATACATAGAAGTTGTGGTTTTAGCCATTCTTAAAACGAGCATCAAGCTTCGGACCTAAGATCAGTGCCATATCATGTGGCCAGTGATCAACCTGGTATTTAATACCAGTTTGTCTGCTTAATGTCATTTTTGTTACAGCCTGGCCAATTAAAGCACTGGCAGAAGAAACAGCTAAGTCAATTGTGGCATTTGGCCCCTTTGCCCAAAGCTGTGAATAACAGTCTGCTTTTATAACACAAAACTGGTTGGAATCAATCACTTCAGCTACATACAGACATATAGGGAAAACCTGTCAGACAGAAAATACCGTACTTGTTATCGCTGTGCTGACTGCCCTAAGTGAAGATCACTTCAGACAGGATTCTGATAGCTCAACGGCAAGTCTTTGTGTGTGATTTCAGCTGGGAACAGCCCGTGGTCTCGCCTAGGGGCAATGTGCTGCAGTAGCCTCTGAGTCGTGTCCATCCATGGGTGCATCACCCCATTCACAGGGATCAGCCTCAGCACATCGGTGCCCAGCATCATCTGTCACATCCTGGAGAGCTACTTCTTCCAAAGCAAAGCTTGCTTCTTCAGTCCAGGAAAATTAAATTCTCAGTGCACAGAGTCAGCAGCTGCTCAGCGGCATCCTCACAGCAAGGAGCTTCGACACAAGCAATCCCTTTTGGAATAGCAGCATCAGTGCCCACATTAGCTGCACTGAGACGGTGCTATTTCAGTGACACCAACAAATCATCTCTCCCCCTTGGACAAGCCTGAGGAGCTCTAGATTTGCAAATATGACTCAATTACCATTTCAAACTATGCTTAACTAGCTAAAGTGGGTGTCTTAAGGGCAAAATGCAAAAAAAATCTGTGGCTGTTTGGGAGCCACCTGTCTGAGATACCACTGCTAAGATCCACTAAGGTACACTCGTGCTTCATGTTAACCAAGAAGACTGGGCCCAGTTTGGTCAGTTGACCTTGTCCCAGCAGTAGAGGCATCTGCACAGGAACGGCTTTGCAGAGCAAGGTATACATATCCACAGAAATACACCCAAAAAATCCCTAAATGTTAGCTGCACTACACTATGAGGCACTACAGCTACCATACCTGCAGGAATCCACGTATCTAGAGTGAAAATCTTCCCATGACACAATTGTGGTACACATTTCTGAGCTAACCATAAATCCCCAAGTACCAATTATATATGTATTTATATATATATATATATATATTCCATAACAAAAACATGGGAGGATTTTGCTAGGGATCGCAGCTAAGTGATTGCTCTTAACTGTGTTCAGACAAAGAGAAAGGAGGAAGAAATTCCTGTATGCCTTCCTTTGAAGTCTCAGGGTCTTTAATTTCTGCAGTTTTGCAAGTCAGCACCATCAGGCATATTTACAAAATCCTTACCTCCACCACCAGCCCCCGGCAGGTGGGAAGAGCTTGCCACCAACCCCACTGCTCACTTACATAAACCAGCACTGCTTTGGCTACACTGCTAACACCCGGCCTTGCTCTTAGCCCCTTGCTGTGGGGCAGGTCTTCTGGAGCAGTGCTCTGATCCCGGGGGCCTTAGAGTACTCTTGAACAGTGAGTGGGAATTTGCTGGCAAATGTTAGCAAAACAGAGCAAAATGGGACCATGTAGAACTTACGTAACTCTCCTCAGACAGTTTACTAAATCCTGCTGTGGTGGTGTCCTCCGGCACAGCAGCCCGGAGGAGCCTGTGCAGGGTCCAGAGAGGAACCTGCACCGTCCTCCTGCGCTCATAGCTTTCTCGGCGGGATCTCCATGTGCTGGCGATAAGGAAACAGCAATTACACTCTAATGAGGAGCAGCTACGCTCCTGGCTGCCAAGAACAACCCCCAGCCACCACTGGACGCTAGCATACACAACAGGGGCCAGTTCCTTATTTGCACCACGTGCTCGTGCTGAAACATGCTAACACTTCTGACTAAATGGCCAAAAATTAATGTAATGTTCTTGTAAGGGGACAATATGCATTTTTTTTTTCCAAGAAGCAGTGTTAGGACTGTGGCTTGTGATAAAATTAACTCTGGAATGTTTAGGAGCTCAAGGAGCAGAGAGGATGGGCAGGGGTGTGAATCCTAGTCCTTAAGATTAACAGTGTGCTCTTTAAGAGCAGTGAGGGAAGTCCAGCCTCTGGGGGTGGGCTGAGTATCAGCTAGTCTGGAGGCACCAGGTAGGTTTACCTGGCCTGACCCAAGCCAGCCTGCTCCAAGCCCCTGGTGAGGAGCTTGCCACCTAGAATAGCCTTTCCAAATTACAGCCCAAAGAAATGAGATATTTATAAGGACTTGGGTCTGATGGCCCTTGGCTTTGAGGCTGGGTAAGGACTGCGCTATAAGTAGGAAGCTTTGCACTTCCTTTGGTTCAAGAGCTGCACATGTCACACTGCTGGAGTGCATGGTGATGCTTCCAGACAAATGGTGCTATTGACTTGTAATACCAAGCATTTTATAAGTCTGTTATAGAAGCTTGTTGATCTCAGACCAATATGAGCTAAGCTCTTACTAATATGAATTAGTATGAATGACTGTCATGTATCTAATAGGCTTTCTCAAATTTCTCCTTTTACTACTTAATGTGCAAACTACCCTGTAATGTCAGCCCTTCTTGCTTATACTAGCGAAGACGTCAGTGACTACACAGAGGTTTGTGGATTGTTTGTTTAATGTACATGTACACACTTAGTTAAGACTAAGTTTGCTTGTGTAGTAACTCTTCTGATGCTATGTAAATGAACCAGAGAGAAAATGGAATAAGGAAGAACTGACAGTTTTGCTGTTTTTGTGTATTGTGTTTGGGGCCAATGTAATCGCTTGTGTGGAAATGTTGACAAGTGATGAGATCATGCTCTGATGGTAGGAAGCTTATTTTTAAAGAACAGATTGCATGACCAACCTGATGCTAAATAAACAAGTTAATCTAGAAACACTTATATCTGTTCTTTGCTGACAGCTAGTACTCAGCATAGAATAAATAATGCGAGTCAGCCTCCAGGTTGTGATGGAGAGCGTGATGATGCATTGCTCTCTGTTTCAGCATATTCTTGAATGAATTTCAAACGAATGTAATATTTTCACTTCTCCTTTTCCCTCAAAATGTTAACAAGTAGATAACAAGCTAAATCAGTGGCAGGACATAGAGGCATGGGGCTGGAAAGACCTTTGCAAAGTTGCCATGCACATCTCTGTGGCCTGGGATGTGCTTGTCTAACTTTCTTTTAAAGACCTCTGGCAGAGAAGAGGCTCCATTTCCCTGGACAATCTACTGTCGCACTTTGATATTCTCACAACTGAGAAATATTTCACAAAGTTGAGAGTCTTTTTTGGCTGTAGTTCACAACTGACCTATCATAGAGACTTTTTTTTCCCATCACTTCTAAAGAATACAGGCCAGAGGGCTGTGCTGATGTTCAAAGGGACCTGGACAGACTGGAGAGTTGGACAAAGAGGAACCTCTTGGGGTTCAACAAGGACAAGTGCAGGGTCCTGCACCTGGGGAGGAATAACCCCAGGCATCAGCACAGATTAGGGGTCGACCTGCTGGAAAGCAGCTCCACGGAGAGGGACCTGGGAGTCCTGGTTGACACCAAGTTACCCACGAGGCAGCAGTGCCCTCGTGGCCTCTACTCAGCTCTGGGGAGGCCGCACCTGGAGTATTGGGGGCAGTTCTGGGCTCCCCAGGACAAGAGGGACGTGGAGCTTCTTGAGAGGGTCCAACAGAGAACGACAAAGATGAGTAAGGGAATGGAGCATCTACCGTACCAGAAGAGACTAAGCAAGCTGGGCCTGTTTAGTCTGAAGAAGATTGAGATATACTTATCTGATCAATAAGTATAAATATCTGAAGGGTGAATGTAGGGAGGAAGGGGCCAAGCTCTTCTCAGTGGTGGCCAGTGACAGGACAAGGGGCAGTGGGTATAAGTTGAAACACAGGCAGTTCCATCTCCCTGTGAGGAAGAACTTCTTTCCTGTGAGGGTGACAGAGCCCTGGCACAGGCTGCCCAGGGAGGCTGTGGAGTCTCCCTCTCTGGAGGTCTTCCAAACCCGCCTGGATGCCGCCCTGTGCCACATGCTCTGGGTGTCCTTGCTGGAGCAGCGGGGTTGGACTAGATGATCTCTAGAGGTCCCTTCCAACCTCAACCATTCTGAGATTCTGTTCCTGTGCCCCAGGATGACATTTGGTGCCTTCAGTTCCTTTTGCTCCAGCTTAGCTGTGGGCTCTATCTGCCAGCTCCTTGGCACTGCCTTACACTAGTGCAACTCATTATTCTTGCCCACCTGCAGCTCCTTAGGTCTGCGAACTGCCTGATGCAGAATCCCTTTGTCACTGCTGCAGGCGTGGTTTTCAACATAAGAGTGCTGCAAGTAAAATGAGTAGAAAAAAACAGAATTCCCTCTGAAAGACTTTCTACATGGCAGTGCTCCAGAAAACCTGCCTGTTTGGGCTCTTCTGCTTAGTTTCTTTCAAGCTGAGGTAGTGGATATTTCTTATTACTAGTTTAGTAATAAGTTCTTTTTACTAAGCCTCCCATCTCCGTAGCAAAGTGAGAAAGAGCAGTGAAATGTGTGAGAATCATAAAGAAAGAATAGAGAAGAGGAGCTGGGTCTTATGAAATAAGGATGCTAGCTGAAGTTCAAGATTTTTGTGCTTTGGACTGAATCTGTAGTTGCAAGTAGAGCATCAAAGCAAAGTGTGGGACCTTGTGTTATAGTGTGAAACTACACTGGTTTTGTAGTGAGCTTAAGACAAAGGAAAGTGTATATAGCTTGCAACCTAGGAGACCTATCTGGAAGGACATTTCACAAGCCAGGCTAGCTAAAAGGTTGAACAAACCCATCGTGCCCCAATTTAAAAAAAAAAAGAAAAAAAAAGTGCTCCTTTGGTCATACCAGGTGCACTCTGCTCCTTTATGTATCTTAAGTTTCCTGTAATTCTCATGCCCTCTGAGTAGTTACATGACATTTTCTCTTCAGTGTTCTCCACATATGCAAATACTGATCTGTCTAAAATATTGATGGATGCAGATGGTTTGGGGAATGACTCAATATTTTTACCTGCATTGTGAATTCTCTGCACTTAAAAGATTGGTTTTATTTGACATTAAAAAAAAAAAAAAAAAAAGGTCTAAAAGGTATGAGACTTCTTTGCCCCTCTTCATTACTTGCCTCATGGTCACTCTTTACCTCTTCCAGGTAGGAGGCCTTTAAGAGGGCTCAGCGTATGGTGGGAGGGAGGCTTCCAGAGTTTCTCACCTTCTCTTTCCAAATGCTCAGTTTTCGCAATACGGGCAGAGGTGGACCAGAAAAGGAGTTTTGCCCTTTTCTGTTTTCATGTTTTGTACATGCCCATGTGGTGCATGTACAAAATTTGATCTTCATCTTCCTTGCTAGACTTGGATAACTTTCAGTGCTTTCATTGAATGGGATGTGTTCTTGAATTAGCTTGATGAGCTAAGACAGGGAGACTATGAATTACATACAGATGGTTCTGCCAGGGAAGGTCCAATCCTGCATGTGAAAAGAGATGCTGTCTGGCCAGGCATAATTATGATTCTTCCTGCTGCAGTGGACAGACGTGCTCTGATTTCTTTCCTTCTCTTTCAAAATAGTGAGGAAGTCAAAATCTCACCAAGCATGTAGCAGAATGGGGGAGGATTGATTCCAAATAGTAAAGTGCTTCTGCTTGTATCACTTAGAGGCGCTCCCTTGGGCACTGCCCTGTGTCACCAATAAACCTGAGGGCTTAAACGAGTGACAGCAATGTGTCAGCCTTAATACGATGTGGTTGGAACCTGAATTAAAGGCAGCACTTGGGTTCTGCTGCCTTAGCCAAGGCAGGGAGCCTTACTTAGGACAGTGACTTCCTGACTTGCACCCTGGGGTTACAGTCTGCCCAGCAGCCATGCCTGCACAAGCAGGCAGCTGAGCAGGCTTAGGTGCAGGGCTCAGGAAATGTTTGGTGCCCAGGGCATGGCCGAACCGGTTCCCAGCCAGCCACAAAGGGCAGGAGCACCTTAAGTTCCTACGAGGGCTTCAGGCAGCAACTCATCCGCTGGTTGCTGTGTGTCCACTGCCTGCTTCACAGAGACCTTTTGAAGTTTCATCAAGTAGCTACATTGCCTCAGCTCACTGAAGGAGGAAAATCTGAGGACAATTAACTATAAAAAAGGGACTCTGTTGCAATGTGGGACACCTTAATCCACTGGCCATGCAAGGGCAGGTGAAGCCTCTTGCAGTGTAGGACATGCAGAGAGCCCTGGGGCTGTGTGCTGCTGCCAGCGGCAATTTCGCTGGCCAGCAACATATCCAGGGAAGGTTTGGACTGCAACATCCATCCCATGGAGGATAGGAAATGGGCAGGATGCAGCACTAAGCTTCACTTGCTGTCTAGAGGTCCAGCAATCCATGTTTTTTTTCCTACAGGATGTTTCATCTCTAGCACAGGTTTTATTATTAATCTCTCACACAGTCAGTCTTCTCTTGGAAGAAGTCATCCATCTTCTGTCATCAGGGGATGTGTTTAAATTAGGATTAAATGCTATAGTTTTCTCAATAACCCCGTTTAACATCCTCAATCCTTAATCTGATGCAACCTCTGACCCTCTTCCTACCCTTCTTTCCAGGGGCAGATGTGACAGGTTCCCTAAGAAAAGGTGCAGTTACTGGGATGGTGCAGTTGCTTTGCTGAGCAGCAGCAGAAGGCTGGAACGCCCTGTTCGGAAGCCAAATTTCACAAAAAAAACTTCTGTTTTTGTGCTGGCATAGTTGCAGGAACAAAGAAAAGATCCAGGCATATGATAGGCATTTTCTTTCTTTGTGGTTCCAATTAAATTACCAAAATAGATGCTGTAGAGTGCTTCAGCACCCTAATGCACATCTATACACCTTTAGCAAAGTTCTACATCACGTTTAGGCTGAATTTAATACTAGTGATTAAGAAACCATTTCTTAAACGTTGCAGGATAAGATGCATTGAAGATGGCCACGTAGCTGAAGATGAGATACATTTTAGGGATTTATGTCTGATTATGTAACTGAACACCACATCTGCCAGTGCAAGCATTGAAAACAGTGTCATGAATTTGATGGAGTTCATATTTTAATTTATTCTGCAATCTCATTCAAAATATAAATACAATTTTATTCAGCACTAAACATAATCAGTTAAAACCAGTGCTAAGACAGATTAACAATGCATAGGCACAACTTGACTGGTTTCAGGAGAACTACGGTTACTTGGTCAGCAAGATTGAATCCCTTGCGGATCGAATCACTAGCTTAAAGCAATTCAGTGTCTCCAATCTTGGTTATTGCTGATTACTGGAAGAATTATGCACCCTCATAACATCTCAGTCACTTACAGGCATTACAAACCTATCAAGCTTTGGGTCAAAGCTGTGCTGTTCCCAGAGTATCCACCTAAAGCACCGCTCCACCTCCTGGCAGGCTGCGGTAGAGTACACAGAGGTTGCACTTGCAAAACAAGCAGCACAGCTAAAGGCATGACTCTATTATGATGGAAAAAAAGGAAGCTAAACACAAAAATAGTCTCATCTTTAGGTGCCCTTCCCACCCACAAAAAGGAGCTAGATAAAGTGCTGAGGAACAGACTATAATAAAAGATATATTTTTAAAAAATATATTGATGATATAAAAATAAATCTGATGTGTCTATAATGCATGGCCTCTCTCTAGCAAAAACTCGTCTCAGTTACTTTGGGGTGCCAAATTTGGCATGTCCTCATTCAGAAGCTACTTTCAGATGACATTATCCCATACTCTAATGTATCTGAAACATTCTTAAAGTACCGCAGTCACCTTGTGTCCCCCCAACAATGCAAAGTATTGATAAACCTCACAAACTAATGCATACTTGTGAGTATGACAGAAATCTAAGCCAAGTCATTTATTTTGCTCCCCACTACCTCTTAACAACCAAAACAGCAGGCTCCTGCACTTTCTCCCCTCAACTCATTTGCTGTTTGTGCAGCTTTGGCTCACAGACTGAGCACTACCTCAGGATACTCTGATTTGCAAGAGAGAAATTTTTGGTAGAAATTGGAATGAAAGCAATAGCTCTGTTTAAAGGTCTCACATTCTTCACAATCCCTAGCTATATAAAAAGAAAATAAGATTTGATTTCAGACAACTATAACACATATTATGAACTGAACACATTCATTACAATTCTGTGAGCACCAGCTGTGCTTTGCTTCAGCAGCATAACTGACATATTTGGTCACTCATCATTATACTCATAATACAGAACATTTATTTTTAAGACTGTAAAAAGTCACAAAATAAATCCTTAAAACTTGTTAGTACCTTGTCCTAACGTTAGATTTACCTAATGTGAAAATGAAGAATTGCACAGTATTTTCTGTTTGTTAAAAATAAAATAATTTAAAATAACCCCTAATATCTTCCTCCTATAGTATCTACTGAGTTGTTGATTTGAATCGTCAAACTCATTGGCAGGGGTAATAGTGCATGTCTGTTAAAACATACAATAATCAGTGCTTAAGGAACAAAATACTGCAGCGCAACAAAAGAGACCTACTTTGCTTCTGGAAACTTTGCCCTTATTCATAATTTTTTTCCATCCTGAGGCCTATTACTGAGATCATTTCTGTTGATTAAAAGGGAAATCTGCATGAGAAGAAATACTTTTAAACATCATGCATAAACTATGCTGCAAATTATCTTCCACATAAACACATGTTTTTTTCTTCTTGGCCATTTCTCTGAACACTAAATAAGACTAGATTCTTTGAGAAGTTAGATCAGGGCCTTATTTTGGCCATTTGGAACAGAGACTTCTTTAAATTTTTCTGCAGTGCTTATCATGGTACAAACATCCTCCTATAAAAGTGTCTTGTGATCCTTTTGACCTGCATCTCTGGCACAGATTTGTCTCTGCACAAGATTTAAACTATGTTCTTTACAGAGTGTGTGTATATATAAATATACATACATGTATGCATACTGCATAACATACAAACTGCAGAACATACAAACCCAATAAGGAGATAACATTTTCCTGCCTGGAAAGACACAGCCATGAGCTTGATGCCACTGTCTTTAAGCGTCTTAAGCAAAATGCTTTGCTGCTTTATTAGGTGAGGCAAATTGGAAAATCTCTTGATAATATATCATGTTCCACACCTGTTCCCCCTACCTCTCTGCTCAAACAATAAGAATGAAAAGCTTAGCTACTGTAGCCAGCATTTAAAGAGCCAATATTGCAGAGAAAACAATGTTGTCTGACCTTGCCTAAAGAATGTCAGCTCACAAAAGCTGGGCAGATGGACAGGGGAAGGGAGGATATGGGGCTCTCTGAAACAGGTGTAGGAAGAGGGCAAAGCTGCAATTTAAAATAATGTAATCTGAAACTTCCATCTGGTTCGTTCCTACCAATCCTTGGACTGTGGAATAAATATTAGGAACCCTAAGATCCAAATAGCTCCTTAGGCTTTCTGGACATATGAGTAAACCACCAAAGTTAACACAGCTTGCTGTAGTCCTTTAGGAATTAATGTATACAACATGTCTCTGAAACACTAGGGCTCCAAGGTATTTTCACTAACCTATTACGCAGCTAAGCTTATTTCTATTAGCACTGGTGAAACAGAGGGATAATTACACCCTTATCTTGAGCAAATGATGGGTACAAATACTAAGCTCTCCAGACAAGGCTTTAAAGAAAATTAAGCTTCCTAGTAGTACAGATAGAAAGCTTTTGAATCCTTCTGCAACTCACCTATCAGCACCATTAGGTGGCTAATTATCCCGAAAAGTTTGACCCTTCAGCTTCCAAGGGCTCTGAGCAGCTCTGCAGCTTGAGTTTTCAGCCTTCAGTTGTTCATGTTTTAAAAATATTTATTTTGCCTACTGCAAGTTCCAGTTTAGATACATCCTTATACGCTGCACCAGCACATACACACTTGAGGTAGCTGAGCCTGGCTACATGCTCAGGTATGCTGCAAGTCTCTCATGTTTGGGCTACAGTGCTGCCTGTGGAGAAGCAGGCTAGTGAACCTGGCTGCAGTTTCTATAGTGTCATTTTGTCTGTTTGTTTTTTGCTGTTAAGAAAGGCAAAATTTAAATTGGAAAAAACAATTGCATGCAAATTTAAATAAGAATTACTTGGAGGTGTGGAGTACCACAGAGGAACCTCAGAAGGTTTGCTATTTTGATGATTAAGCATGTGATTAAAAGCCCACTGAATATGATGGAAAGACACCTGAGGACTTCCATGAGCTTTTGTTATCTATAAACTGAGACTATTGCATATAACAGCTAATTAAGTTACAGTTGCAACACTGAGGAAATGCCAATAATGAATACTTACTTTTGCTAATATAAGCAAATAGTTTTCCAATGAATAGTATCATTCAAAAATTCAGCTATAACATTTATATGGTAAATCAAAGAAGATTGCTAAATCCAAGATTACAAAGTAATAAACTACATTGTATAGAAATTGCAGATGTGCCTGCACACACCATATAGTTCAAATATCCAAAGTAAAGATAAAAAAAAACAGGTTATAAAATTAAATATTCAATGAGATGCAGCCTGCATGTGAATCTGCACCCACTGAAAATCCTGAGCAGTCTCCAATCTACATTCTGTTGGTTAGAGCTGTCTTCATGTTGCATTTACCAAGCCAAGGTCTGCATCTTGCATTATCCTTCTAGGAATAAAGAGGGCTTATATATAAGACCATAAGAGACTATATTTACAGCGCTGAGCATTATCCTTCTAGGAATAAAGAGGGCTTATATATAAGACCATAAGAGACTATATTTACAGTGCTGAACAGGAAAAGAACATCTTGTGCTGTGAGTTAGGAATGTGTGCAGTCCTGCTAAGTATCAAATCAAAAAGCACTTGGTAAAGTTGTTTGGATCTCCCTACATAAAGCTTCAGGTATCATTCAGGAACAATGTTACTTGTCTCTGAACTGAATAACTAACCTATACTAAGCTGTACAATGCAATTTGATTGCAAGAAACGCATGGACTTCTAGGTCAGTTTGACTATGTTTTCAGAGCCTTTTTGAGGTCAGAGTAGAAATTGGTCAGCGTACTAGCCATGGCAGTGTCAACTGCAGATTGCGGTAGCATCCCTCGCAGGTCAGTCTGAATATAACCTGTCAGAAGACTATGGCTAGGGTGGTCCTTAAGGGGGACGCAGAACCATCCACAAGGGTGATTGAATCCACGGACAAAATTAGGTCTCAATTCTCCGTAGTCTAAGCTTATACCTATTGAAGAAAACAAAGTCATGAATTCATTTAAGACGTACAAAAATAAAGGCATAGTAAATTTTAAAAGCACAAATTTCTGCTTGGGTAGTAGTAGTGATAAATGCATACATTTGGGGTACTTTCATGCAAGCAGGTTGTCTATTCTTCATTCAAACTTCTTCACAAATGAAAAGATCTGTAAAATGTCCAAATAACTCTGAAATACTTCTTGCAAAACATCTTCTGCAGTTTTTGACTGCTTAGGTATAGAAGAAATACAGAACTAAACCTAAACCTAGAAGAGAACCTAAACAGAACTAAACCTGGAGTAGTATCTTACATGTAGCTGTTGCAAAGTAAGAAACAGGCAGAGCTGAGTGGTGCCTTACCACATGATAGAAGCCCATCTTCATAACATGTAGTGTAAGAGAAATCAACAAACTCTCTTGGAGCTACGATGTTCCAGAGTTGGCCTGCAGTGGTGTAGCGCATCACACAGCAGTTCTTGTCAAGTGACACAATAAATAGGACAGGAAAACAAAAACAACTAAGTACAATGAAAGGGAAATTTATGCATAGATTTTTCCACAAAGGTGAGCACCTCCACTGGTAGCCTCTCTCCTTAACTACACAATGTCCAGACATCTCCAGTGAGGTCTGAATGAAGCTGTCATTTTCAAGTCTAAATGCTGGACACTTGTAAAGATTTGCAGTTTGCAACTGAGAGCTGCAGGTGCTGAGAATATCTGGTACCTTTCAACCACACCAACTAGAACTGTAAGTCAAGGACTGGGAGCTAAAAGCCATCTAGCTTTTATGTGTCTTATCTACTACTCAGCAAGTCTGAAAGGACAAGAAATAAACCCCAGAAGGCCACTCTCAGTACTAGCAGCCTCTGTAAAGTGGAAAAAAAAAGACGATGCAAACAAGTCTCCAGAAAGGTATTCTTAACAGACATTTAGTGTTTCTGCAAATATTACTAAATCACAATAAAACGGTTTCTGTAAATAATTAGCAAAAAAAAAAATTTCAATATAATTCTTCCTTAATAGATAAAGTAAAGATGATTAACCACTTTTGAAGCCAGAAGCCCAGAGGTTTTTGAAATTCTGTACTGAATGTCCCCAGCAACCAAACTACAGCTACCAGCTGGCACATAATCAGCTTCAAACCTGCCTTTCTTTTACAATTTCTGTCCCTCAGTATGAACTATTCTGGCTCCCAGAAAAAAGAAAAAACAATAAAAAAAATATTGCATAGTGAAGTCAGCTTTTTGGAAATAGGGAGATGCTGCACTTTCTTAGTTTCTCTAAAGGTATGTATGGGAATTTTTAGGAATTTAAAGTGGAAAACTTACAATTATTTACATTGAGAAACAGAAGAAACTAAGCTATATGAAAAATCTTTGAGACATAAAATACTTCTCTATAGTTCTCCTCCTATGTAATTTTTTTCAGGGGGTGGCAGAGCTCCCAGATCTGAGATAATCATAACCTTCCTAGTTTTCTCTGCATTTTCCTTATTTTCTTTAGTATCCTCATTTCTAGCATTGATGGAAAACTGTCCCTGAAGTTTCAGAACAGAACTGTGAAGACAACCCTCTCCCATCTGAGCTCACCCACAACACGTATACAGAAAAATTACAAGCACCTACAGAAAATATCTAACTCCTTTGGCTAATATTTCTATTTGTCGATACAATTACTTTATTGCACTTTTGAATTTACACAGGCATCTATATAGCTTTTCTTTATGAATCTAAACAAATTTTTACCTCTCCAAATGTTTCTACAATGTCCATTGAAGTCATCAAGCTGTCCCAGTCTAGCCTGTAAGGTCCAGGTCGTATATGATCCACTATTCTGTTGGTAACATCTTCCACCACTCCTTGAGCTTTGTAGCTAGAGAAACATATGTTTACATTTAACAGTGAGAAACTCTTTCCAAGTATCCTATTAGTTTGCAACAGCATGTTTACTGTAATAACTTGCTATTTGAGGTTGTAATCAGCATACAACTCTGTCAGAGAGGTAGTATGGAGGAAGACCTCCTTTTCACTGTAGTCAATGTTATTCAGAGGCACTTTCTGTTTAAGCTGCAACTGTATTTCTCAAACTGCAAATTCTTTCCTTACATGATAATTATCACTTATTCCTAAAACAACTTATTATTTTACTGCTCTCCCACAGGAAGCAAGTGAGTCTTCCAGGGAAAACTGAAAGTAAAAGCAAATAGAAGAGTACAAGGATATGTGGGAAAAACAATTTTCATAAAGTAGCAACAACAGTAGCAAAGTCAAAACAATAAGAAACTAAGTTATGCTTTGGCGTCCTATTAGAATACCATAGAAGATAATATGGTGTAAGTTATTAGACATTTGACTTTTTGCTTATTTGAGTTGCCTGACCCTCAAGGGAAAAGCAGATCAGTTATTATTTTCAAGACATTTCTTACTCATTAAGGTATTGTTATTAATATATATAGCTAATATATAATGAAATTATTCAGAAAATATATTATTTACTCACATAGTTCCCCCACATTCACTCATAGTTACATGGCTGGAGAACAAGCAGTGAAGCCAACCCCACTCAGATGGTTAGAGGTGGAGGACAACACTGACACGCCGGTGGCTTTTAGGCAGGTGTTTGTAAATCTCTCAAAAGATCCTCTGTTTGATCAGGTCTATATGCAATGCTGCAGTTTGCATTTGTAAATAGAAGCCACTGCCCTCTTGCCTATGTTTTAATATACAGCACCTGTTGTTGATGCCAATGTGCACTGACGGACTCAGCAGACTTGGCATTTGGGCTAACAGTTCTTGTAGACTCAACAGTCCTTGTAGTCCCCACAGTACATCAGTCCATGAGATACTTTCAAACACTACCATTTCACAATATTTGTTCCTTCCTAATACTTTCTACTTTCTATTTCACTGTCTAAACGTACAGTTACCTATAGAACTCAATCACAGAAAGTCACAAAGGAAAGGCTTTTATTGGCACACATCTTTCCCACAATTATGGGCTTGATGTCTCAATCTATTGTTGCATGGGTTGTGACAGCACAAGCATTATAAAAGGTGAGCTGTCACTTAGTAATGTCTGGGAGCTACTGAATCTGGGCTTAATTCTGTGGTTTACAGATCATCTCTCAGTTGCCAAATTAAGCTAATGGTAGTTTTGTAGTATATTTACCATTATTTATTCCAGGCAATACGTAAGAATAAAGCACCACAACATAAAACTAAAAATAAGTGGTAAATGCCATTGCACAGCAAAGAGATATATTAGATGATCCAGATAGGTTCTTCACATGCTAAATTCTCTAGAGCACATTTGTGGAACCACAAAATAATTTTCAACAAAATATGTGTCTCGTCTGAAGATAAACTTACAGGTATCCACTGAATTCTTCTGATGGCTTACGCCACACAGTAGCATCTTTCTGAAAAAAAAAAGTAGAAATTAGGGTAGTAACTGTTATTCACAGACAATCCTAAAATGTCCAGAAAGCTGCATTCTTTCTGAAGAACAAAATAATCTCAAAGTGCTTGCTAACGAAATACCTGGGAACTTTGGTATGTTTTTCTTAAGAACAGAAGCATACGTTTTGGGTATCTTCTGATAATCTTCCATTCTTCCAAAAAAAACACTCAAGTGACTTTCTCAGTATCAATTTCTAGAAGCCGCTCCAAAAATAGCACGTGGCAGAATAAGTCAGTTTACCAGGAGTGCAAAGAGCATAATGGCAACACATTATTACACAAAGCCTTCCTTCCAAACAAAAGATGACTGGAAAGTCTCTCTCTGGACACTGCTCAGACAGGAAGACTGTATTTGCATTTCGGTAACATGTGTGGCAGGAAGTGCTGACAGCAGCTGACAAGGAAGCTTAAGTTATCCCTTTCTCCTAGATGCCTGACTAGAAACAGCCTGCAAGCAGCTGTCAATTCATTTGCCACAACAAATAAAGAGATGGTATGGTGCCCTTTTTTTTTCTGACTGTAAAAAGAAACCTTGTTACAAATTTTCTGTATTTAAGTATTACAGAACTGTCCTTCTTTATTTGGATTTTTTTATTTGGAAGGGATTTTCTTTATTTAGTATTATGAATATATAACACTAATGATGAAATACCCCAAAGAACAGTACTGTAAGAACCACATCCTGTGGTTAAGCATATTGAGGAGGAAAGGTAATTTTCCCCTCAGTAAAATCTCCCAAAAGAGTCTTCCTTGCAGATTGTTAAAGCTTTGAATTGCTTTTACATGGCAGAATACCAAAATAAAATGAGCAAGGGAGGAAATGAGGTAGGGAAGAAGTTCAATTGGGAATTTTACAGGAGTAAAATATGGGAATTAAGATGATCTGAACACTAAGATTCAAGTAACTTTCTAAAGGAAAATAATGCTATGATATATCATTTAGGAAAGCAATGTTGAAGTAGATGTTTTGTAAGAGTAAGAGACTTGGGGGCCCTGTTCCTTCCCTTCATGAAATGAAATTTGTTACTGCTGGTAATAATTGAGTTACATTTAGAAAAATTTGACCTGGCCTAACCAACATGCACTCACAGATACAAAGTGTAGGATAATTTGTCTGTAGCAAGCCTCCTTTAGGTCTCTGTGGTATGGCTAAAGAGATCTTTACTAGAAGTATCTGGAGTTATCACTTTACATCGGGCTGTAATTAGTTAGGAGTCTACCTCCCTGTGGTTTAAACCCCAAAAGGAGGATGTCAAGACTTTGAGATAAGGCTTGTGTGGGCATCAGAACCCTCCCATCCAGACCTTGAGAGAAAAAGCCTTTTCTTGACCTGGAACAGTGATAACTGTTGAGGTCTGGTCTATCTTCTGCTTGTCAGGACCTTGAAAGACAAGGATAGGCCCCAAAGAAGAACAAGAAGACCTCAGATACAAGTATAAACATTAGTCTGAAACGCTGCATGAAGGGTGAGAAATTCAGATTGCAAGGCAATGCCCAGGGATTTCTTCTGTGTCCCTCTTTGGAGGCCTCCAGCTTGAGCTGTAATTACTGCACATGTTTCATTATAATTCATTTTTCTATGACCTGACTTCAAATTTCTGCTCAGGGGGAACCCTGGGTCAGACCCTGTCATGGTGACTGGCAAGAGTTAAGCTTCTATAACAAAAGACTCCAAAAACATTGTAACAAAATGACAAAGATACAAATTTACTATACTAGCAAATACTTTAGAGGCACCTGGGAAGTTTATTTGGATGGAGATGGACTCACATGGAGAGTGATGGAGAAGGACTCACAACTGTCAAGCCTTTAAGAGGAAGAATATGACAAGCTGCTTGGGTAAGAGCTTGGGACAGCAGTGGCTGTCTTCCGCTCTTATGGAAAGAAATGGGGCCACTGTTATGCTGGTGAAGCTTGAAGGTAACAGACACATATGAAGAGATGTGAAACAAAGAGCCAAGAGTGATCTCACACTTTAAGAACAGGAGCAGGGTGAGTTCAGGTATTACAACAAATGAGATTCAAGAGGTTGTCAGACTCTATTTGACGGCTATGACTGGACAGCTAGAAAGTACGGGACTGCATCTCGGAACACTGCTAGCACTAACAGCATTTCAGATTTTGCTTCATAGAAAGCCCACAACCTTATATAGGTAAGATTCCCCTGAGGGCCACTTCCCTGAAAACTTGCATGAAGAATGGCTGAGTACATCTGCAAAGAGAGGAAAACTCGCTGTTATCTAGGACAGCTATACTGTCCCAGAGCGATTGCTTCACACAGCCTCACACCTGAGAGTCCCGTAAGCATGTGCCAAATGTTTGACATTAGTGGTACTCAGCACAGCATTTCCCCCTCGGGGATCTCCCACTTCCTTGACACACTGTGCCACGCGCTGGAAACTCCGGCCAGGTCACTTACAGTTCTCTTGGCAACTCGCCATTCGCTGTCTCCAATGTTGTGGTACTGAATCAGAGTGTTCTGCAGCTTGGTAGCCAGGGGTGCTGAATCTGGCAGGAGATCCATCTTCTCTTCCCCTCTCCTGTGTTAATAACAGATAGATAAATAAATAGATAAATGTGAAATCAGGGCAGGCGTTAAATAACAGCATTACTCATTTAAACTCGCTGACATCCACTCCCTCTGAGCAGCGAGGGCGGAAATTACCAGGCTTGCAACAGACTCCCTCAGATCGACGCTCGCAGACGGACACTCGGGGCGGGGTGAAGGCGGGAGGAGGGGAGGAGACGCGGACCAACGTCCCAACGGCCGCCCCAACGTCCGCCCCAACGGCCGCCCCAACGGCCGCGGAGGCCCCCGGCCCCGCTCTCACCTGCGGCCGCTACCCTCGCCCGCCGGCAGAGCTATCCCAATGGCCGATGCCGGCAGCCAATGAGAACGCAGCCGGTGTCCCGCACAGCCAATGAGAACGCAGCCGTCTTCCGGTGCAGCCAATGAGGGCGCAGCCGCTCTCCGGGGTTGCGACGCAGCCGCCTCGGCAAAGAGCGGGATCCGGCAGGGGGCGCCGCGGGGGGCGTGGCCCGGGTGCTAATCCCCGCCCACGCCCGTGGCCTCCTCGTATCACGCGAACTTTCGACCGCTCCACGGCGTGTCGTCAGTGGCGGCAGGCAGGAGGCTGCCTTCCGATTCGCTGCCGCGAGGCAGCCGCGCCGCATGATTGGGTGCAGGCAGTGGAGTGATGGGCGAGGGGCGGGCTAGAGAGCGTGGCGGTTGGCGCGCGGGCGGGGGCGCACGGCGCAGCCCCGGGGGGGGGCGGGGACGTGACGGTTGCCGCGCGGGCGGGGCGCGCACGGCGCAGCCCCGGGGGGGGGCGGGGACGTGACGGTTGCCGCGCGGGCGGGGCGCGCACGGCGCAGCCCCGGGGGCGGGGGGCTGCCCCGAAAGCGCCGCGTGCCCAGGCAGCGCCGTGGGGCCTCGTTTATATATTTATTTCGTTTATATTATATATTTATATGATATTAATTACAGTTTGCTCGGTGTTGTGGATGCGGTGACCTTGGTGCCTTTCAGTTGAGGCGCCGTGCAGGCTCCCCGCGCCCGCCTTGGCTGCTCGTATGGAGCCTGTCCGGGTTCACATAACTGGCGTTCACCATCCTAGTTCAGCTGTGGGGGGCACGGGTGGTGGAGGCCACGAGCACCCCCCAGGCCAGCCCTGACCTTGTCAGGGCAGCAGAAACGGTAAAGGAAACAGCACATGCGGAGGGTGTCGGGCCGGTCTGCGCAGCCGGCTGCAGCGAGGAGAGCAGTGGCGCGCCATTGGTGGTGGCAAGCAGCGCTTCCCTGTGGCTCAGCGCGCTTCAGGGAAAGGCTGGGCTTCTCTTTCTCCCTGTGGAGCAGCTCTGGGGCTCCGCGTTCCTGCACCACGAGGCAGGGCGCGAGGGCAGCCCGGGACTGGAGCGAGCTGCAGGGCGACGGTGACCGGCTGCCGCCCGTCTCCTCGCTGCCTCCCCTCTTCCGCACACCGCAGCCAGCAGAGAGAGGCGCCTTTGGTGACACCCTAAGAGGAAGCCCTAGCTCCTCTTGGGAGGCAGTGAGAAAAGAGACAAGAAGAACAGTAAAAAAGCACCTCTGAAAAGTATGGGTACACCAGCTTCTGTGGTTTTAAGTTGTTTATCTTCACACAGAATCACAGGATGGCGGAGGTTGGAAGGGACCTCTAGAGATCATCTAGTCCAACCCCTGCTCCAGTAGGGACACCCGGAGCATGGGGCACAGGGGGGCATCCAGGTGGGTTTGGAAGATCTCCGGAGAATCTTGTGTTAGCTTCCAAAATGAATGGTTTAGTTGTCTGTAGTGTTCTCAGTACACTGCACTACACTAGGCTTTTGGAGCTTTCGCTCTGCCCTGTTCTTCAGCTCCCCTTGGTGGGGTGCTCTCTGTGGGGCACGGCCTGTGTAAACCAGGCCTAGCAGGAGCTCTCACACAGAGCCGGCGCAGTTCACATCCCTCAGGCACTTTTCCTTAGATGAACATTGGAGAAAGGCCCTGCTAGGATAGCTGAGGTGAAATGTCTTAAGTGCAATCCTTGAAATCTTAACTATGGAATCAAAATAGTCGTTCTGAGAGTAAATTTTAGGGACATTACTAATGGCCTTACATTCCTCTTGGCAAGAGTTTGTTGGTCGGAGAGCTCGGGCCATTCTCCTTGTCCTGCAGCATTCTTTAAAGCCCTGTGTCTTCTGGTCTTTGGAAATTGCTTTCTTTCCTTAATAGTGTCTCTTACTTAGTTTAACCTTCCAAGGTAAGTTTGCTTTTTTGTTTGTTTGCCTCATTGGTTTCGGGTGTGGGAAGGAGGGGCTTTTTTTGAAGTGCCTTTTTTGAGGCAATCCACATGACAGCACCTTCATACATATCTCCTGGGCTATGTTTCTTCCTTAGGTACAGCAGGAGCAACAGGGGCTGGTGGACGAGCTTGTGTGGGGAAAACCCTGATGCTGCCCTTTTCCCGCTGAGGAAATGCGTGCACTGGCACAGCTGGCGCTTCCCAACCACTGTCAGGTCACGGCAGACCTCGTCGCCCCAAAGGAACGTGGTGTTGCTGGAGAAGGATATCCATTCCTGTTGCCCAACATCTTGCACAGGGAAATGCTGATGACCTAAATGGTGAGCAGGGTCTCTGGACACTGTTAAAAGCCCCAAATACCTCTGCCATTCAGCATAAAAATAACTGCAACCAATCTTATTTTATATGTATTATTTAATGTACATATATAAATAAACACATATTTAGTATGTTGGGTAAGCTATGTATTATATATACATATATGTGTATATATATGCATGTACATTTGTATAAACATATATAGAGTGTATATACATGCATATAGATTATATTGTGTGTGTGTTTATATATAGTAGTTTACCAAACATAATCTACATATATACATATATGTGTATATATACACACATACATACAGAAGTTTACCAAGTATAGTGGACCAAATTCTGCTATTCTATTATGTTTTAGCAAAGGGTATTGAATTATTTGCATTTAGTAGAGTTTTTTGTTTACTTGTATTCCTACATGACATGTAGAAGGTGCGGAAGTATTTTGCAGGATCAAAGTCAAGTATCAGAAAATAGAGAAAAAACAGCCTGTTATTGCTTCATTAAGCTGATCCTGACCAGTGTATTTGTCTTGAGTTTGAATGCCACCAGCCAAATGGTGCTCTTTTACAGACAGAAAACCAACCAACTGCCCTTAATAATGCACTTAATAGGCTCAAACTTACATACAGTTTGAACCTGTGTACACAGAGAATTCAAAGAAAGGTATTCAGTAAGTCTTTTCCAGTTAAACAGGCACTGTAAAACACACTTCATCCTCCTGGGGCTGGCTGCTCCTTGCTTGTTGAGTTAGAGTGAAATGCACAGTGATATAGTATATACCTTTAGAATTAAAATTAGTAGAACTCCTTAAAATTAAAATCCAAGATATGGCAATAGAAAAGCAGTGGAAAAGCCAATTCAAGGTCAGGCTTTATATAATCTGATAAATAGCTATGGGTAACTCAAAGGCTCCTTTCTTCCCCGTCTAATGCACTGTTTCTTTGAGAGCTTTCTGTTTCATACTGTAAGACTTCCACAATCAGAGGTGTCAGAGAATTCACATGCAGCAGCCTGGAAATCCGGTGGTGCCTGACATGCTTTATGCTTTTGGGCCTCTACATTCCTTCTGCCCGATAACTTGACAAAAGCTGGTTCTGCGGCTTTTTGAGAAGGAAGATGAAACTGAAAGACTAGATGTATATGCTTAACATTTGCGGGGCGGGGGGAGGACAGGCAGGATCTTCATACTGAATTATTAATCTATTTTCTGGTAAATAGACTGCAGTATATCAGTGCAGGATGATTACCAATGTGTCTTTTTTCAGTTGTTGTGCACCTGTGAAAGCTAGCTGCATTTCTTATATCAATGATTGCTGCAGCACTATTCAATTTCAGATATCAGTAATGAATGTTACTTTTCTCTGGTTAGTGTTTCTGTGGAATGCTAATTTAAAGAGTACTTTTATTGATTCATTGATCTGTTCCTAGACCAGTGCTCAATCGGGTGGTCATAAACATCATATTTTTCCATTAATCTCTTCTGCCTGCTCGGTTTTTCTGACCTGGTTATTGTGCTCCGTGTCACTAGGACATTAGTCTCAAACCTACAGATAACAAATACCTACTTGTGCAAATGGTTTCCAAATGGTTTCCTTAATTTCAAGGAGGGTACTTATTAATGTGATGAAGTATAAGCCTTGCTTTTTTTTTTTTTTTTTTTTAAAGGAGAATGTTAGAGATAATCATAAAAGATCAAAAGCATTCCACATATGTTAGGGAAGGGCAGGAGGGGCCTTTGCATAAACACCAAGGGTCGCTGAAAGATTCAGGCTATCGAGACTATAACCTTGGATCTCCCACAAAACACACAGACTTTATAATCGTTTAAAACTGTTCTTTTTTTAAGGTATATCCAACAATATTTTTTTTCTCTTGGAATTGACTTCTAAGATATTTCTTTGCTAACCACTTGATTTTTATTCTGTGGCAGGAAAATAAAATATCAGTATTCAGGTTTGTAACTAAGCTGCAAGCACAAGAACAGCTGAAAGTTGAGCTGCCGGAAGAGGCTGCTTTGGAAAATCAAAGTCTTGAACTATCTTAGGGTATTCTGCATTTGCACAGCTGCACTCATATCTAGGTAGAAGCAAGGTTTTGAAACCCACTGCCAGCTTACCCAAAATGATCCTGCCCACAAAATTTCTCTCTAAATAATAAGCCTGTTGAAGTGTTTTGCCCTTAGCTACTCCTGTTGTTTCCACAGTCAGACTAGCATAGCATTTCATCTGGCCAGAAAACTACTGGAGAACTCCAATTTGTCTTGGAACATCAGCCAGCAAAATCTTGGCTCTTAAGTGTTTATTTCTTGCTGACAACATGAGCAAATATTATTCACCACTAGCTGTCAAATGATCCACTAAATCCAACCAACTGTAAGTCCCTGTTGAAGGCCCTCTCTAATCCAGGATGAAAGAAAATGGTTGTGGGTATTTTTTGTTGTTGTTGCATTTTTTCTTTCCAGAGAAATGTGTCACAAGTAAGATGTAAACAAAGAATATTTTTTTTTCCTGTCCTTCAGGCAGCTCAGTAGGTGGAGCTGGGCTAAATAGACAGTTAGCTAGTGATTCTTGTGATATTGCTTTAAAATAAGCCTTAACAACAGACAAACACACACACATACACACAGAGTCTTTAGAAAACCTCCACTATTCCTCATGTCTGACTTTTAAACAGTTCCTGGTTTTTGTTTGTTTGTCTATATTCAAGTAAATGTTTATTTTGTTCTGGTTGGCCCACATGTAACTGCAAAAGTGGTGCTAGGATTTCATGTTTATGAAAATAACATGTTATTTTTTTTGCCTAAAAGCACTGAATAAGCTTATATTAAATCTCAACCATTGCTTATAAATGCAAAATAAGTTTGAAAAGTTTGAAAGACTAAGGCTGGTTTCTGAACAGTCACACATGTTCAGAACTGTGGCTTTCCTGGTGGGCAGAAGCAAAAAGCTCATGTGTTTCCCTGGCATTTACTTGCTAGCACTTGGCTCTGCCTCAGTGAGTGAGCCATCGTGGAACTCAGCTCACTTCTCACATAATCACTTTAGAACTATTTATATAAGAAATATGAATGAAGTAAGGTAATAACTGCCTGACTGAGCCTCGAGTCCAAGGGAACAGTCTCTGCAAGGCAGGACGGTGTGTGATCAGTCCCGTGGTGAGATCTGGACTGTCCAACTCAACTTCTTTGTACGGGATCAAGTCATCTGAGGATCTTACTGGATCCTAAGGTCCACACAGCGGTAAGCCGCATTGCTGTAAAGGGGTGGCGGTGTTTGGTTTGGAGCACAAGTTAGGCTCAATAGTATTAAAAGAGCAATGTCATCACAAACCAGCCTTTGTACCTGTTTTTTTTTTTTTTTTTTTTTTTTTTTTAAGTGTGTTTTGTGGTTAAGCCACAAGATGGCAGGATAGCAAAATAAATATATTTTCTTTTTTTTTTTCTTGAGGCTGAGTTAAGCTCAGCTTTTTGCTGACTTGAAAGAAATGTCTAGAAACAAGTATGATCAAGAAAGGGGCTAATTTCCCTCATTAAGCCCTTATAAAGTTTTAGTATCTATGCACAGAGTTTTAAATAATGTGATCTAAGTGTGACTTGTTCTAAACCCTCATACAATGTTTTCCTTTAATCTCCTGCTTGTGAGTGAGAACAAATGCTGTCTTTTCTTTTGCTGTAGACTGTAAGGAAACAGCTAGCCCTAGTTATTTCCCCTTTGGAGTTCATTGGAATATGGAATCAAGAAGAATTTCCAGAATTATACTTAATCTTTGCTTTAGACACTTTAATAATATACAGCCTTAGCTTTGTAGTTGAAAAAAATCTAAGTGAAATGAATTCTAAAGTGAAAACTTTATTTTCAAAGTTGGTTGGAAAATCACTTAGGAGATTCAAATGCTGACTTGGTTCAGAAGATGTTTTGATTTGAAGAACAAAATGTAGAGGTTTCATAAAATTATCTTTGTTCTCTATCCTCCTGCATCACCTGGTATTAAGAATCTACCGTAAATCTTTGCTAAAAGAGAATTTCAAATGAATTTGATTCCTCTTCTGCCTTGTCAGTGCAATCTAAATAGATTGTCTGGCTTTTAAAGCACCCTATCTCCATTTTCAAAAGCAACAATCACAATTGCCTCATTAGTATGAATAATAATAGTATATGATAACAGTGTACAGTAATTACATCAGTAATAACAGTGTAAATGGAGTCTCACTATCAGTTGTCAATTACTTTGAATAGTCCTGTCTCATGAACACTCTAAATGTCCCTCTTTTAGTGCTGGCTGTAACCAAGAGAAGACACTGTCTGGCATAGTAATAAATAGGGTTTTTTTTCAGCATTTTGTGTAGCGACATGAGTAAAAGATCCAATAACATACTTTTAAAAATTTCTGTTATTTTAGTTGTTTTCTTTATTATAGAGTCCCTAGCCACACCTCCCTCCAAAAAAATTCATCTTGTTTTGGTAGTAGATGTTCAATTTTGCACATGTTCTGAAGTGCCAGGGAACATTCTGAATCTGATAATTTCTTTCCCTCCTCCATAGACCAAACCATCTTGTTTTGGTGGACCAGGAACCCCCCTCACTTAACCAGTCCATATAAATAGTCTTTCTTATCTCCAAAATTTTGTTGCCTGTATCTGGGCCAGGCTTCAGTGACACACTCAGGGTCATCATTAGCTTTGTCTGTTTGTGATCTTATTATACCTCCATTCTGTCCCTAATGTATTATTTGCTGCTGCCTCCTCAGCTGTTTGCCTTCTAGCAGGGATGCCTTTTATTTCTAGGACAGACTGCCTTGGTCATGTGCCAGCTGCAAAGACACTACCTTGCTGCGACTGTCGAGAAGTACACCATTCTGCAGGTGCAATGGCTGTGTCTTGGCCACAGATCAGAAGCACAGATAATGCACCATGAGGTAGCAAACAGAACCTTATCCCGTACAGGAAACGAGTAGCACTTTGTGGATTTGCAGTTTTGTTTAAATAATTGTGGTCAACCTGAAAATAGTTGCCCATATTACATCTCCCTTAACAATGGAAGAAAAAATGCAGCTGAAAAAAACCGCTTCTCCATATTGTTAAGCCATGTTTCTATATACAGCACACTTGTTTGTGTGGGAACTACTGATACAAACTTTTCTGCTGCTGACAAGTTGTTTCATGGTAGGCATACCGGTTTTGATTCCCTCCAGACTTAGGCTGCAACTCTAAAGCAATTTGTTTATGTAAAGCAGTCGCTTCCAAGTTTGTTCTCTGAATTGTCCATACTTAGAGCCATGTCTAGGAGTAATATCAGCAAGGCATAACTGCTGGATATGTGCCTGTTTTACCTCCTTATCTTGCTCATTTCCAAGTTGCTCTAGATAGAAACTTGTTGATAACTTGATGAATAATGAAAGTATCATCTTAGTGTTTAGTGTCTTTGAATCCATCAGGCACATGTTCCCTGAAAAGAAAGCAGTCTTGCTCAGGTTGCTGCCAGGTGATAAAATTCACACTTAGAAAAACAAATTGCTTTTTCCCATGACAAGGGGAAAAAAGAAAAAAAAAAAGAGGAAGGCCAGGATTAGACTTGTTTGAAAAGCAAATGTTGGAGCAAAGGATAAACTCTACATTTCTACATAGCATATTAAGATGCCATGGATGTTAGAATTTGACTGGGAGAATTAGAGCGTTAATTAGCATTGTCTGTTTTGAAAGCTATTATTGTTTCCCAGAAATATGCTATGCTGAAAGTTTTCAGGAATATACATTTTCTAGAAATGCATTACATTGAAAGTTTCTTGTTAACCTGATATTTCCAACTTGAGGGATTTCTGCGGTAACACCTTGTTTTAAATTATATTGTCAAAATCTTAGTTTCTATCTTATTTCCTTATTATTCCCCTTGCACCCAAAAGCAGAGAACGGGCATAAGGCATTCAGCTGTCACGGGCGCGCAGTGTCAGAGCCGAACATGCAGTCACTGCTGTCAGCCCCTTCAGGGCCCTCATACCAGGCACAGAGATCTCCCTTGTTCCTGCCCACCCATACTGCCTGCAAATTGAACTGCAGTAAGTTTAAGGAGCAGTGTCCATGGTCAGACAAAAGGGAAACAATAATCAATAAATAACACATATTTTGCTTTCTCTGTGGGCTTCTTTGGACTCACTCTGTCTGTTGGTGACACTATGTTTTTGTATGTATTTCTCTTCCCTTAAACATGTGCTGAAATCTCTCGTGGCCTTGTTCTCTTCTGCTTTGCTAAGATCGTGACACAAGCAGAACTGGAAACCTTGTTCCTGCTGCATTTGCTTCTACAGTGTTTCTATTCTTTTGTAAATCAAATTATTTAAACATGCTAAACTTGCTGTCACTTTTACCATTATAACTTTGTTTATGTATGTTTATGTATGGGGCTGCCATCATCATCAAGATTATTTTTTGGACCACAATCAAACTTACTGTCAGGATACAGGTGAGTTCTTGTGACTTGTATGATTTCCAGGGTAAACTGAAACACTTGCTTTTAGTATTTTTTCAACACAATATATATTCTAAAATACTTAATTCTATTTGCTTCCCACAAATGGATTTGTGGCTGTATTCATTTTCTGTCTATTTTCTTGTATCATAACTCGTGTGATGACAAAACAGCATGGCACATAGTCCTTTGTCTTGCTTTCAGTCTTTTTTTTTTTTGTATAAGAACACTCCCTACATCTGTTTTTTTGTGTGTGTGGTTTTTTTTTTTATCTTTTTTTTTTTTCATAGAAAAGCAGTGAGCTTATCTTAGTTACACAATGGAAACTGCTTGCAGTACTTCCAAGCTGAGAACTTACAGCTTTAAGACCTTAAAGCTTGTTTGGCAAATTTTCAGTTAGTGAGATACAGTTATCTTAGATTTCTGAGCCATTTCCTTTGAGAAAATGTTATTAGTATTTGAAAATAAATAAACCTTTTTGACTAATGAATTGAACATGATGTAATTGTTTTCATACACCTTCTGTTTTAATCAGCTAATAATATGGACCTAATAAATGCCTCAGTTTTCTCAGTTAGTCCAGAACAGACTTGACATCATGGATTTTCTCTTCACTTTGGGTATAAACTATTGTGTAATACTGGGAGTGACTATTAGGTAAGGCTAACAGAGTAAGGTATTTCTGTTTGAGGCTTCTAGGTAGGTTCAAGAAGTCATAAACTGTTTTTCAGATGGAGCTTAATGTATTATACATAATAACAATAGGAGACCGAAGCTGACTATCTTAAAAACTTCCTTGAATTTTATGACATGTTGTTCTGTTAGCTGTGATAGTACCTTGTGGTATAGCCTAAATAATAAATGTGAAAATTCTTTCTGTGTACCAAGGAGCTATGGCTTGAGTTTGAATGTGATTGTTCTGAAAATAGGTCTTAGGATTCATTATAAGTGGAGAGTAACAACAGGGCAAAGGAATACTGGACAATAGTCTGACTGGATACGGTCATTTTTTACAGAAGGAGAGACCACTTAAGGTGGCATCAAATGGGACTGAGATGACCTGACTTTCTAGGAGGCAGAATACTGCTGATCTGGGATGAAATCCTAAAAGATCGACTTCAGAGGGAAAAAGCTCAAAAGGTCACACAGCGGCTATGGCAGTCTGCTAAAGATGCAGGAGTGAATGTATATGGAAAGTCTTTTTGCAAGCTACCATGTTTCCACAGAGGCAAAACAAGGTGAGGGCTCAGGGAAACTGTATACGCAAGCAATTAGGAGAAGTGGGAGGTTTCTCAATGATTTGAGGAGTATAGATCATCTGATAAAGGATCTAATTCTGTTAGACAGTAACACAAGCTGGATCACAGGGGTCAGAGAGAGTCTGTTTGGTGTCCAGGACTCAGAAAATTTAAGTGGCTTTTGGTCACATTGGCTTCCTCTGGTTTCAAAATGGAAGAGCTTGAGTAAGGCTCTAATAAGAGTTTAAGGAGATTTAATATGTTTGAAGGATGCTATGAAACATAATCTTATGCAGTGCTCCTGAAATAAGAGGCTGAAGCTGCGTCAAGAGGGCAATATTCATTGAAGCAACAATATTTTAAAATAAAGAATGTGTTAGAAGACCAAAATAGGCTCTTTTTTCCTTAAGAGGTCTGGGAAATTAATTGTTTTAATGAAAATTTTCTATAGTTAATACTGTCTGCTTTGTCCATTTCTGTGTCCAACATGTAGGATGTTGGATAGATTATCTAGGGATAATGTTGGATAGGGAGAAATAGTTTGCATTAATTGGCTTCTCATTTAAGCCTTTTAAAGCAGGAAGAAGTAGGTAGATCTATTGATTTCTAGTATGTTATAAATATGATGTGTGGCTATATATTATATATATGTATATGTATATATATACATATGTATATATGTATGGTCTATTTTAATAACAAATCTTGCCTTTGACTCAAGACCCAGTAATAGGTAGTTCACTAACATATCAATATATCAAGGAATTTAATATTTGCCTACATGTGAACAGCAGCAAGTTCAAGAGTCTAAAACAAGGTCACTTTTTTTGTGTAACTTTAAGATCATTCCTAGGAATCAGCACAAAACATATTTCTTACTAAAATATGTAAGTTATCACTAAGTTTGAGAAAAACATTGCAGTGTATGTCTTATCTGTACCGAGACAGTTTTAACTTATGTAAACATATAAGTTAAAGTTAATCAAGAGCATACCAAAAGCCTTTGCTGAAGTATGACTGAATTCTTGTTCTGTTTTTTTGAGATATGGTTGGAATTCCTGAAAGTCTTACTAATGGTCTGTTGTCAGATTTTACTTCATTTTTCTTTATTATACCAAAGTGCAATTTCCATCACTTTATACTCTTTTTTTTTTTTTTTTTTTCCCTGCATCTAATCTTCATTATTCATCTCCTAGGTTCACATAGCTTCCATTTCCTTCATTCTCCCCTTCTTCTATTCCCTGCTCCCCCTAACTTGGTTGTATGACAAATGTTATTTTGTTCCTGGTGAGTGTTCAGCAGTTGACTAAAGCAGATATATCAGGGAGAGTACTGGAGCAGGTAGCACTTGCAGCTGTCAAATATTTAAGATAGGGCAACTCTGGTTACGTTACTTCAGTTCCTATTTTGAATACTAAATAAAGACGGGAGGGGACCTCTGTTTTGCTTGCCATGCATATTCTGCTTTCTAAGTGCCACTATCTACTCTGTACTCAAAGAAAGAGGGGCCCGAACTCTGTGTTTATGAAGTAAAGTAGGCACGTAGAGTTTGTTTAGTGCACAGGACCATTCCACCCAAGAAGCCCTCAGATCCTTTGGAGCAGTCCCTTCAGTCTCTCCCCAGGCAATCCAGCTGCTGGACAGCTTTCGTGTGGCTTCCTCTTGAAGGGATCAAACTTCAAAAACATGTTTCACTAAAAGCTTTGATTTGCACAAGCCTGTAGTCCAGACTCACAGATCTGTCAAGTAGGCTGAAAGCGGCATATGAACTGAGAGCCACTGCTAACATCAAGTGATTAAACAGTTGAATAAAATAAAAAAAAACCTCAAAGACCAACGCAAAGATAAATCATAAATGTATTATCAGAAGAACTGTTCCAGCCAAAGTTACTGTTTTTATAGGTCTGCAAAATGCTTTTTAGTATTCTGTCAGGTTTCTACTGGGTAACTACCAGACAGCTATTTATATTAATGGTGAGATATTGTAAAGAGAAAGAAATGCAGGTAAACTCTACGGGGCTATTTTATGTGGGTCTGGAATACTTAACGTTGCCACTGGCCAAATAATTTAAAAGCTAGTGCCTTGAAAGAAACCATCTGCACCAGTCACATGGGAGATGGAGGTAGCTGGAGTAAGTTATACGATGTGTAAACATTCAGCTATTTGGACTTGAACAGAAGTAACTCCATGGCATGTTACTTTTATAAGCAGTTTTCCTCAAGTACATGGAAAAAGCCTAGAAGCATTATGACATTTCTATTACTCTCTGAAATAAAAGCACATTCTCAAAGGATTTTCTTGTCCGTTTTCCAGAGTCCTAACATCCATTTCTACAAAATGCCTACATAACAAGTGTTTCTTGAACAGCCGAAAGTCAGATAGCTTGCTTTCAGTCTCTTTCTACAGTTTAATCTCCTATTGTGTTTTTACAGCTGTTTATAGAAGAATGGATTTTAATTGGTGCAACGCCTGTTAATACTTGGTTGATAAAAGATATGTGACATAATGGTCTGATTTGGAATGCATTTATTCTTGTGGGCTTGCATATTCCTCAAAAATAAATATTGATTTAAGTATATTGATCTAATTTATTCTTGTCCTAGCTCTATGTAGCTCACCTTGCTGAAAAATAACTTGCAGATTCCCCTTGCGCAGTATATGTAAGGTGCATTTTTAGGTGTTTCTACAGTAGCCATCTATTTCTTAGAAACATTCAAGAGTAACTTTAACTTGGTCTTTAACTGTGGTCTACAGTATTTCTTGCTCTTAACACACTGTGCCTTTCTACTGGAATGGAAACTCCTGGAATTATAAATTCCTAAATCATAGCAGATTTTGTGACTTGTGGTTTTTTTGGGGGGGGGGAGGGGGGGTTGGTTTGTTTTCTTCTTTTGAGCTGCAGCTGTAGAGTTTTAATCAGCTTTGGATTTGTGGGTGTTTTTTAAAGTCAACTCAAGCCATTTACAAATAGGGATTTTTTTTTTCCAGCAAGAAATTACTAATGAAAGTTTAAGTTACATCCAGAGAAATGAGGAGGATTTTAGAATTTAAAGGGACCTAGATAATTATGTTCCGCAATATCTGACTAGTTCATACTGAAAGTGCTGCCTTACAGAGGCCAACAGATGAGATTATATCCATTCATATTAAGAAACAATACGAGATTATATATTTTCATCCATTTTTTTTCTGTATTACTATTCTTTTATCCTTGTTTTCTTTCTCCCTTTTCCTTTGGGTTCTTTTTTTTTGCTGCTTGATGAAGGAAAAATTACGTTGCTAAGTGATCAATCCTGGACAATACTATAGAATTTCTGCATTTTGTGGAGTGTATTTTTTAGGAAGTAGGGTTAACTGAGGTACAAGATCCAAAATATTTGAAGGACTAAGTTCAGTTTGAACTCATTGGCTAAAGATTGCAAGTCAAAAAAAAAAAAAAAAATTACAGTGTCTATAGATTATTTCTTTGCCCTGGCTACAAGCATAAGATCATAAGCTTGTGAAGAATATTGGTGTCATTGATGACCTAAGAGATAAGAGAAAGAGCAATTGCAGATTGTTATCTCACTTCCTGCTCAAATTTCTGTTACCTGGTAGGAAAGAGAAAATGTGTAATTCATACCTCAAGGGAAACATGACATGTACTCCACAGTGTACCTTGTACTCAGAAATAGTACTCTACTCTAACAAAATGCTGAATTTAAAATTTAAAATGATGAACTTCATTAAGTGCTTAGCATTCATACCCAGAATTTATAATACACTATGAAAGTGCAAGAATACCTCTCTCTGTGGCCAAAAGCAGTGCCTATACCAGAATACAAGAACAAGATAATCATGTATGAAGTTTCCCACACTTACTCTCCTGACACTTGATCACTTCAAGATAGACATTGCTTTGTTTAAATTAATAACTAGTGATGGATTTGCCTAATCACTTTTTGAACTCATGTAAAATATTGCTATCCAAAACTTGATCATATATTGTGTGGAAATCCACTCCTTTCACTAGTTTCGAATCTGCCTTCTGTTTTTGTGCCCTCTGCCTCCAGGCCTTGCATTGGAGCACAGTGCAGAGAATCAGTCCCTATAAACTATCTCCATGTCACTCAGATTTTATTTACCTCTGCTATATTCAGTTGTCTCTTCTTCTAGACTGAGGAGTCCTGTCCTGAGACTTTTCACTGAAGTCTCTTCACTTAGTTATTCCTTATAAGCAAATTATTCTGTACTTTCTGGATATGTTTGTTGCCTTTCTGCAACAAACCATTCTGCTAACATTTCATATATTTTCAGTGTGATTTGCATACAATATCCCAGCACACTTGCATGGATTAAAGCTTACATCTTCTGAGAAATGTTTCTAGAGTTTATTTAAGGATTGTATCTGCTATATAAATATTGTATTCCTTGCCACTTGTTCCAAGTACCCTTATATTTGAACCTTAGATGAAGCCAGAACGATGTGAACATCAGTTTGGAAGAATTAGATCTTGATAGATCACTGATGATTTAGAGACAGACAGTCTCCTTGTTGACTGGTTCTATTCAGCCATGAGTAAGTCTGGGGCCTAGTGTGGGAACAAGATGTGGCATTGGTTTCTTGAGAGACTTTGTTTCTTACATTGTTCCTCTGTGATTTTTTTTCCTCTCAGCCGTCTTCTCCCTATATAGTTAAGCATAACTCTTGAAATTATTCTCCAATATGTTTTATTCAATTCTTTATCTTATAAATCGGACACCAGAAGAGATGACAGATGGTGTTTTCTTTGCCTAACATGGAGGAGTTTTTTGTGCTGGCATTGGGTAAATGGTATTCCATTGCTTCTCAATGATTATATGCAGTTTTGAATAAGAAGGGAGAAAATGCAAATTCTTGGGGAGTTCATTCAGCTCTACCTCCCTCCTCCTCCAACGTATTGAAGGCAAGTTGAGCGGGATGATGTCAAATATCAGAGATCGTAGATTGACCCTGACTGTTCATAAAGGTTTTGTTCTGAAGATAAAATACTTCTGTTGTGACAGAAAATCTTGAAATTGCTGTAACAGTTTGTCTATTCTTGGTTGTTTAGATTGGTCTATGTAAAATCAAACTAGTCCACCTCCAATGACTCTAGACTAAGTCTCCTTCACTGAAGATGTTGATGATTGTCAAAGTTTCTTTATGACATGCTGCGCTATCTGTTGCCTGGTTGTCTGGCACCATTGCAGCTTGAAGCTGCTAGTCTTTAGAAAACAGAAGATTGGCAGACAGATTTGCTATGAATTTACTGCATTTATTTTGTCAGTCCTCTTTTAAGTGATGCAATTGCAACAGTTTGTGACAATTGTACCTTGATGTCCCAGGAATCGTTATTACACACACAGAAGTACTCCTGGTGTTTGACTGAAGGAGGCGCTAGTGCCACCACTGTTGGTACAGGACAAGAGCAGATGAAGAGGCAGTGGGACTGATCTATGGTTGAAGTTTTGTGGCCAGAAATGATGAAGAAAGATAATAGGAGAATTGATGGAAGGCTGAAAGCAAGAGAGAAAAGAGGATATGAGATCTTAAGATCCAGGATCTTAGTGCATGATCCAGGAAAGAAACTCCTAGCGTATATAAGCCTTCTATCTTAATTTGTTCAAGTTAATGCAGAATATGGACTTTTAATTCTTCTTAAACTCACTCATATCCTAATATACTCACAACATATACTCTCACAGAGCATTTCTCTTTTAACACTAGGACTTCATTATGGGACCTACTGTCTCTATTTATCAATATCTGTAAAATGGTATTCTTTAATCAGTGACTACTCGGTCAATATGCCCTGTTCTTTGAACATTTAATTATCACTACATACTCAGTTTGTGTCTTGCTCATTGGTATTACTTTGAAGCTGTCCTTTCTGCTTTTTCAGGTTATCCATCTGTGTCCATCAACTTAATTCTGGAAGACTTTTCACATTTTATCCCCCAAATCACACCTTTGTCAAGAGATGCAAGTGCTCTGACATACAACGCTTCTCCTGAGGCAAAAGACAAGGAGATAAATGAGTTAGTCCTCATCGTCATTGAGGTTTGCCAGTAATGGTTGTTAAATTTACACAGATCAAAGTATCTGTGGGAAACACTTTACCTGCTCTAAGGAATTCTTTGGACTTCCAAGGATGGAAGTTTACACTGGTCACAAAATATAAGGTCTTCAGTTTGCACAGGACCTTGGTGTCTTGAGTCAGTCTTTGGTGTAACCTGAATTTTCACTGATAATGGATGGAGAGCAAGAGCGCTACAGTGCAGCAGCACCACTCTGTATGTGGCAGTAGAAAGTTTCTAGAACCAGTTCACAGACTGTTCTCTAAGAGACCGGTCTCTAAGGTATGGATAGTGTAAGAATATCATAAGTGTTGATAGTCAGCAAGCTTTTGAGGTTATTAGTCCTTGCTTCCAACAAAATATGATGAAGAGGTCACTGTCCCATTGTAGGTATGAACTACTGAGGTTATACATAGAATTTTCCTTGCTTTATTTTATTTATTTTTTCAACAGTAGCCAATGAATGGCCCAAGGTAGCCTTCTGAGGAAAAGAAAGTAGAAAAAAAGTTGTTTTTTTTTTTTGTTAAAGATTAAAATTCAATATAAACTTGAAATATTTCAAAAATATAATTTCATACTACCTAGTTTAATAGAAATAGAGATAAAATAAATAACTTATATACATTTTCTAGTAATGAAAGGTTATTCCACAGATGCATATGGAGTCTGACCCATTACCTCACCTTAAACATGCTTTCATAAAAGGCAGGTCAGTAGTTTGGCATGTTTTAGAATCCTGAATTTCCCCTTGCTTCTCATTTAAGTATGTTCTTTTTGTTTTCTCTAGAAATATTTAACAGAATCACAGAATGGCTGAGGTTGGAAGGGACCTCTAGAAAGGACCTCTGAGGTAGGAAGGAAGGGATCTAGAGATCATCTAGTCCTCCCTCCCTGCTCCAGCAGGGACACCCAGAGCACAGGGCAGCATCCAGGCAGGTTTGGAAGATCTCCAGAGGAGACTCCACAGCCTCCCTGGGCAGCCTGTGCCAGGGTTCTGGCACCCCCACGGGAAAGAAGTTCCTCCTCACATGGAGATGGAACTGGCTGTGTTTCAATGTGTACCTCCATTACTACTTGTTCTGTCACTAGCCACTGCCAAGAAGAGATTGGCTTCATCTTCTTTACATTCTCTCCTCAGGTATTTATTCATATTGATCAGATCCCCTCTCAACCTCCTCTTCTCCAGGCTAAACAGGCCCAGCTCGCTTAGTCTTTCCTAATATGAAAGATGCAGCTTGATCATCTTAGTTGCCCTCTGCTGGACCCTCCCTAGAAGCTCCACATGCCTTCTGTCCTGGAGAGCCCAGAAGTGCCCCCAATACTCCAGGTGCGGCCTCCCCAGAGCTGAGCAGAGGGGCAGGATCCCCTCCCTCCACCTGCTGGCAACACTCCTCCTGATGCAGCCAGGATCCCATTGGCCTTCTTGGCCACGAGGGCACTGCTGCCTCATGGGTAACTTGGTGTCAACCAGGACTCCCAGGTCCCTCTCCGTGGAGCTGCTTTCCAGCAGGTCGACCCCTAATCTGTCCTGGTGCCTGGGGTTATTCCTCCCCAGGTGCAGGACCCTGCACCTTGTTGATCCTCATGAGATTCCTCTTTGTCCAACTCTGCAGCCTGTCCAGGTCCCTCTGGATGGCAGCACAGCCCTCCAGAGCGTCCGCCACTCCACCCAGCTTGGTGTCATCTGCAAACTTGCTCAGGGTGCCCTCTGTGCCCTCGTCCAGGTCATTGATGAACAAATTGAACAGCACCGGGCCCAGTACTGACTCCAGAGAGACACCACTGGCCACAGGCCTCCAACTGGACTCGACCCCATTCATCATGACCTTCAAACCTTCTTCTGCCTTTAAGGAAGGCAGGTTTGAAGTCTGCCTTCAAACCAGCTTTCAATCCACCTCACTGTGCATTCATCTAACCCACACTTCCAGAGCTTAGCCATGAAGTATGCAAGATGGTGTAGAAAGCCTTGCTGAAGTCAAAGTAGACAATATCCACGACTGGTCCAGCCGGCCAGTCATCCCATCATAGAAGGCTATTAGGTTCATCAGACATGACTTCCCCTTGATTAATCCGTACTGACTACTACTCATCTCCTCCTTCTCATTCACATGCCTAGAGATTCTCTCTGGGATGAGCTGCTCCATCACCTTTCCAGGGATGGAGGTGAGGCTGAGCGGCCTGTAGTTGCCTGGCTCCTCCCTCTTGTTTTTTTTGAAGACAGGAGTGACGTTGGTTTCTTCCAGTCCTCCAACACCTCCTCTGCTCTCCAGGACTGCTCCAAGATGATGGAGAGCGGCTGAGCAAGAACCCTGGCCAGTTCCCTCAGCACTCTTTGGTATATTCCATCTGGGCTCATAGATTTATGGGTGGCCAGTTTGCCTAAGTGATCCCTAACCCAATCCTCGTCGACCAGTGGAAAGTCTTGCCCATTTATCTCTCTTTTACCTGGGCTCTGTATTTCTTGGGGACCCGCCCTGGGTTGGCAAAGAAGAGCAGAGAGGCAAATTCTTTCTTTGTTTAGAGGCAAAGAAGGCATTTAATACCTCTGCCTTCTCGGCATCCTCCATCACCAAGGCCCCCTCCCTGTTCAGCAGCGGGCTAACATCTTCCCTAGTCTTTGTCTTGCTGCTGACATATTTATAGAAGTCCTTCCTGTCATCCCTGACATCCCTTACCAACTCTAATTCCAAAAGGGCCTTGGCCTTCCTTGTTGCATGCCCGCATTCTCTGACAATGTTCCTATATTCTTCCCATGTGGCCTGTCCCTTCTTCCACATTATATATGTGCTCTTTTTCTCATTAAGTTCACCCAACAGCTCCTGGCCCATCCACACAGGTCTCCTTCCCCTAACATTTATCTTGTCAAATCATTTTGCAGAAATTCTTGATCTAGGAGGTGTTGTGGGACATCTAAGATGATTTAGCAGGATGCCAGAGAAATTAGTTATAACTCATTTATAATTAATAGAAATAATGAATTTATAGCTGTACTTCAGGTCTTTAAACTTCCCCTAGAAGCACCAAAGAAGAGTTAAAAATTCCACAAATGTGTTATATATCTCATCTGAAAAAAAATATTTTGGAAAATAAATATCATTGTGATAATTACTAGTCACTGCCTGATTTCTTCTCTTCATGGAAAGGTCCACAGGACAGCTTAAGAAGAGAGATATTGATGCAAATTTTATCCTTTACCCTTTACATACTGAATTCCTATTATTCTGCAGCCAGGTTAACTACTGCTTTCAAATGAATAATTACAAGATTTTTTTTCTTTTTTTTTTTTTTTTAATTTAGTTGCACTAGACTATACTTTTCCACCATAACTGAAGGATTAATTTACAGTTGGCAGGAGGATGTAACAGCAACTTATTGGAAAGTGGCAAATGGAGCTAACATGATGTGGGAACAGCACTCAAGTCTAGTATTCAAAGGATCTTCTAAGCCTATAGCATATCTGAACAAGTGCCAGGTGAGACTGCAGCATATCCGCCCCTACACCCAAGGTGGCAGAGATCTAGATGTGTTAGGCCATTAAAGAGAAGAAATATCACAGAGACTTGCGTGCCTGAAGTTACTGCACATGGGTAGCTAGCCCATGCTGAAGTCTCTGCTGCTGACACTGCTTCAGGTTAGGCTGCAGGTGTATGCAGTGCATGGTGTGTCAACATGTGCATGACTCCAGGTTAACTTCCAAGAGAACCACTACTAATATGGTAATGTTATGATAACTACAGAATCCAAAATGCTGGCTGGATTTGGGACTGCTTTACTTAATAGTAAATCTTTCAAATGGCTCTTCTCCTAATCTCATTACTTTGGGAAATTCATGCAGATCATTATGCAAACTGCAAGAGTTTACAGATGGACCTCTTAAATGGAATGTAAAAGAATTATTAAATCATTTACTCATTAACTGGTTTAAGGGGAGGAAATAATAGCTTTCTGTGTTGGACTGATGGATGCAGGGGACATCTAAAGACTAAAAGCATTTATGGCTCATAGATAAAGTCTATGAAATGCCAGTAGATGCTGCTGTATGATCTGGAATGAGAAAGCCATTCTGCACTGTGGACTAGACAGGTAAAGAGGAGAAAGAGATTTAAAATCTCACTAGGAATAAAAGAGGTCACTATTGCAAAAGCAGCCATAGAAGAGGTCGGGGGAATTAGCCAGGTGTGCAGGGTTTCCTTTCTGGAGCCAAGACCTCCAAGGAAATTCAGTCTTGGAGAACTTGGGGGCAAGGAATGCTAGGTGCACTAGAGCCTTGCCAAATAGTCAGGGCCAATAAGTGATTTAATCTACCTAATGTAGGTCTAATCTTCCTACATGTGTCTCTTGCACTGTGAGTATAAAGAGCCAGAAGGAAATCTCTCCATCTGTGCAGGATGACTCCAGCTGCGGCTGTGATGCTAGTACTTCTTTTTGTGTTTTGCACAAGTGGGACTGAGACGCTGTCCCAAAAAGAATGACCAGACTACCAGGTTACAGGAACTTCTGGGAAAATCATTTTTTGCTGCTGCTGTATAGCCTCTCTAAAGAAGAATTTACCCTTGTGAAGGAAGTTTAAATCTGCCCTTGTGATTAAGATACTTTGCAGACTGTGAAGATGGAAAGGAACAAATCTATTTCTTCTCTCTGCTTTGAAGATTTCTCTGTATTTTGATGGTCTGAAGGAAGCTATATTTACTTTGCAGGGACCTGAGTCTGGAGGCCCAGTTCAGATGGGGAGGGATGGAAAGTATTCTTGCTAAGGAAGCAATCTGTTGATTAGAATTGGTAGTGAGATAACTGACACCGTGTTTTTTCATTCCTTTTTATAGAAGAATTTTACTTCTGAAATAAGCTCTAGGCATTAGTGCCCTCCTCTGATTTGGCTTTTTATTGAATAGAATTTTATTTTTGGTTTTGAATAGAATTGTCACAGAATCATGGAGAGGTTGATGTAGAAGGAATTGCTAGAGATATCTAATTAAAATCTTCTGCTCAAGTAGGATCACTAAAGCGTATTGTCCAGGAATATGACAACTTCTGAATATCTCAAAGGTGAGAGACCACAACCTCTCTGGAAAATTTTCTCCACAGAGCTGCTTTCCAGGTCAGCCTCTAACCTGTCCTGGTGCATGGGGTTATTTCTCTCTATGTGCTGGATACTGCACTTGCCTTTATTTAACTTCATAATATTCCTCTTCGCCCATCTCTCCAAACCCCTCTTTCCAAGGGTCTCCTTGTCCCTCTGAAGGACAGCACAGCTCTCAAGTATATCAGAGCAGTTTTGTATCATCAGAGACCTTGTTGTGGACACCCTCTAGTCCCCTCTTCCAGGTCATTGATGAACAAGTTGAACAAGACTGTAAGTAGCCTTGCTGCGCTGGACTTCAGGAGGGCCAACTTTAGCCTCTTCAGAGACCTGCTGGGAAAGATCCCATGGGCTAGGGCTCTAGAAGGAAGAGGGGCCCAGGAGAGCTGYTTAGTTTTCAAGCGGCATTTCCTCCATGCCCAGCAACAGTGCATCCCTGTGCGTAAGAAGTCAGGCAGAGGGGGCAGGAGACCTGCGTGGATGAGCAGAGAGCTCCTGGCAAAACTCCAGCAGAAAAAACCAATATATAGAATGTGGAAGAAAGGACAGGCC
>NW_020456221.1:2830878-2877230 GCF_003342845.1 Nothoprocta perdicaria | reverse complement strand
GATCTTTAAAACCCGCTTGGATGCAGCCCTGTGCCACGTGCTCTAGGTGACCCTGCGTGAGCAGGGGGGTTGGACTCGATGACCTCTGAGGTCCCTTCCAACCTTCGGCATTCTATGATTCTATGATTCTATGAAGACTGGACCCAGTGCTGGCCTTGAGGGACAGCACTAGCTACAGATCTGCAACTAGACTTTGCACCACTGATCAGAACCCTCTGGCCATTCAGGCAGTTCTCAGACCACCTCACTGTCCATTCATCTAACTCACACTTGCAGAGCTTGCCTATTTTAAAGTTATGGGAGGCAGTGTCTAAAAGCCTTCTGAAGTCAAGGTAAACAACATCCAGTCCTGACATGACTCATACTCATCAAAACTGTGTTTACAGTCCAACTTTAGGTGGAACACAACCAATTCTCCAAAAAAATGCATCTTTTTAATCTGTTCAGGCCAGACTACAAGACATGTCAGCTGTTTGTTTCCAATCATTTCATTGTGCCCTGTGGCGAGCAGGAGCAGTATATGGTTAAACTTACCCTTGGGCATCAAATCAGGATGTTCTAAGTGAATTACTTTTATCCATTTCAGACTAGTCTTTATTAAGAGTTTGTTTTTAATGCAGTAAGATGAATTTAAATGGAATTTAAGGCACAACAAAATGGAGACCTCAGATTAACTTCCATCAGAACTGATGTACACAAAACATCCTTGTTTTTTCAGGATAGACTTTTAAAACAGAAGTTCAAGTTTAGATGCTCCAGCTTTGGGCAAGCTTGTTTCTTGGGAAATGTCCTAAGAACTGGTAAGACCATCTTATCCTCAGGAGATATATCCAGAAATGAATTTGAAACAGATACATACCTCAGCAAAAGAGCCACAGACTTTCACCTCTGCCATTCTAGGTCCTCTAAACTGAGACCATTATTTAGACAATGAATTAAAGAACTACTCTGGCATGTTGTAGACAGAGAGCACACTTTGTCCTGGCTCACTGTAACTTGATTTTCTTTCTTCACTTTTTCTACATTACATATTTTTCTTAGTTTTCCTGCTAACTAATGCTGCTTTGTCGAAACCGATTGAGACAGTGGAAAGGTGTGCCTCTGCCAATATTAGTGAGAGCAGAGGTATATCACTAAAAATCGAAGTCCTAGGTCAGGACATCCTGATCCCAAAGATACCATAAACATCTTCACTGCTCCTGCATGTCTGCAGGAGGTGTAATGACAGCACACAAATTCAAATATTTTGACAAATCTAACAGATATTAGAACTACCTCTTAGAGACAGAACTTAGCTTTGATTTCTTTTTGTAGTAGCATCCAGTAACTTGCACTTATGTGACTTTAATTCTAAATCAAGATTTATTTAAAAGGTCAAATGAGAGGTTAAGATGCCAAAAAGAAGGTAAAGGTGTGTAAAAACATGTAACTATTGGCAGAAGTTCCTCAGGTTATAAGTCCTGAACACACGGTATGCATCAGACTTCTCTCTCTCCTACTTGCTGTGACTGAGGATTACCTATAGCATTTGTGGAATCTTAGAAACTATAATTTAAGCAAAAAAAAAAAAAAAAGGATAATTTCCCTGGAAAACTGTTCAAGTGCATAAAATCTCACACTTGTGAAAAAGAATTTGCTTGTACCTAGTCAGAGAGTCTGTTCTTTCTTCGTAGTAATGTAAATTGTCACCTACTCTTCCTTTCTGTCCTGGAAACAGGAACGATTTAGTGCACTTGCTTTATATAACTTAGTGCCATTTTTCTCTTGCCTCTTTCTTTGATTTTCAGTAGATAAGGTTCCTTCTACTTAGCAGAAAGCTTGGGTAGGCATTAAGAAGCATAAACCTTGCAAAGCCAAGTGATGACTTTGACTTTGATCAGACTAGGCTTCGAAAACACATATATGACCTTCAACAAAACCAATTTTACAGATAGGAAATAGGAATAGTTTGTTCCCAAAATAAGCTTCACAGTGATTAATTCTGACCTGAACCATGAATTTATTCCATATTAATTCTTACTCTGATTATTTTAAGTGCGAGGTTTCTCTGTCTTCAATGGAAGTTCCTTTGTTTTTTGTCTTGTATGACTGAAATCCAGCTGACCTCCTGGTTCTTAGTCCTGGAGGCAGAGATGTTTCTATGTGCTCTATAATTTTTGAGCAAGGGTATGTGCTGTAGCCAGAGCAGAAAACACTGCAAAAATCCCTTAGCTGCTACCAAGTAATCCTGCCCTAGAAAGGACATAACCTTGTTAGCCTTACTCTGATCCTGAGCTAAGGATCCTTCCAGGGAGGGCTAATGAGATTAGGCATGGCAGCATACTGACATGGCTTCCAGATTCAACCTTGTATTTTCTTTGCTGTACCTGGACATACCATTTTATGAATTTCAGGACTGTATTGTCTATTCTGGTGTACAAAGGAGAATTATCTCTTTCATATTTAGAAATAATTTTAAAATAACATTCAGTGCAATTCTGGTTTAGAGTCCTCCCTTTTGAAATTCGACTCATTTGTTTGGTGTTCATCATGGCTAATCTTTTTTGCTGAGGTCAAAAGGTGGTATCTACACTTCTGTCTGTTCATAAATCCCAACCCAGGAGGATATGCTGTACAGATGGACACTGTAGGCCTCGAAGCTGACACCCAGATGAGGCCAGTCATATCCATACTGTGCATATGGGTAGGTGTTTTTAGACAGCACAAATACCCCAGCAGGTTGTCCGCATACTCCCCCTACTCCTGATTTACCTGCACCGTGAACTTCTTAAGCTCAAGCAGCCTTTTGAAGAGAACCATCCCAGCTCTTCAAGTTCCTCTAGAAAAGTAGGAAAGGCTCATGGGTGTGATAGCTCAGCACGAGCCTGCCCATGCCTTTCTCAGCAACTGGGTTTTGGAGTCCTCATTAGGAGAAGGGACAGATACCTACCCCTACTGGCCCAGCCTTCGTGGAGAAGGTGGCTGAAGACAGCGCTCGGCGGCACTTTTAGAGCCTCACTAAGTAAAAGGGGATGGACAACAGCCGTAGGATAGACACCACTCTACTCATGCTGTTTTCCAGAAGTTGCTGAGACTTTAAACAGCAAGCAGGATATGGATTCAGCCCTGTGTCTTGCCCCATGTCACACGGCCTAGTTGGCTCATTGAGATATTGCTGGGTAGAGGTGTCCCTGAGGGTACTGGGAAGGGAAAATGCCTTATCCAGCTTACTTTGGAAAGTAGCCTGAGAGTATTGCAAAGGCTAGACTATGCAGTGGCCATATCCAGCATACACGCTGACTGGGAAACTCCCCAAGTGAATACACGGCAACAGGACAGTGAAGTTGCACTCTCTGTTTCTCTAATATGAGAACTTCCACAACTTCCATTTTGCGGACAAGAATTGATTTTAAAAGCTATTCATCCCTTTCCTGTCTTTTCTCACCCTTGTACCGTGCCGTATTAGCAACATCTGCTTGGTGAGGTTGCAAAAAAAAGGTGTTTAGCAGGACTAACTTGGTGCTATAATACAGGACATGAATGCTAGAATTCACATGTGCCACAACTCTTCTCAGAGATGCTTTGCTTACTCAAGTTAGACTGTCTTGATGCATCTCTGCATTTGGGGTTGTTTTTGCCTCATATGTGTCCAATAAAAATTACCTAGGGAGTGCTGGGATGATCCAGGCTCTCCTCACTTCCACTGAAGTGTTTCCGCCAGTAGACTGCTGTTTTTCCCTTTTGCTGACCTGGTGGAAATTCTAGACTTCAGTGGAAGAGGAATTCAGGTCTAACAAGATGCTGGAGGATGGGCTTGCTCAGTGCATCTCAGGGTAAATGTGAGAGAGTACTTGCCGGAGAGGTGGGACCTTGAGGCCTACAACACTCATCTCACATTGTGGGGCAAGTGCACTCCGCAACAGGCCATGTCATAGCCCTTAACTGACCCTTCCAAGAGCCTTCCATGTCTGCCAGGTGAGAGGATCCAAAGCAGTGTGCACAGGCCTGCACACTGAGGCATTTCAGTTCCTTGAGACATTCAAGGAACTGAAAAGAAAAATTATTTTCAGGTGCCTTCTCAGGAATGAGAATTATTTTCAGGAGACAATTAATCATCTTCTAAGGCTTAAGCACCCATAATTCTGGTTTAGGCAGTCTGAACTATAGTATTTGTGGTTGGGCAACTCTTTATTCATTCCAGTGAGGCAAGTTAGCTTTCTGGATTGCCCTTCATGCTCTCCCAACTGGCTTGAAGGAAGGATGCCCACAACCCCCGGAACTGCTCTGTTTGGACAGGGCGCTACAGGGCCTGTTCTGGAGGTACTTTTCAGAGTGGGGTTGCAAAGCAAGCTTATGTGTACCTGGAGGTCTCCTTGTTCTCATGGAGATGCATATGTTTAATTACAAATATTAAAAAAGCCAAAGTAAAATACTAATTTACAGAGGACACAGGAAGATGGCAAACATTTTGCTTAAAGACTTAAGTAATACTTTGTGGTTAAAACTGGGGATATTTCTTATTGTGAGCAGCTGATAAGAAATAAAACAACTTACATTTCACCCTGGCTTATCAGCATAGTTACTGGATAATCAATTCAAACATTACCTTATTAGTAAACAGAAATATTCCCTTCACCCTCTAGTGCATTCTCAGCCAGATACTACTGAGATAGCATTTGCCATTTTGCAACATTCTGTTTACAAGAGAAACAGATTTTTTTTCATAATTGGAAAGAAGTGCTGCATTCTGCCTTTTACTATAGATTAAGACTAATGAAAATACAGCAATTTGACGGGTAACATAATTTAGTCAGAACTAACACTGAAAATGTTTGTTTGTTTATTTCAGTGGAATTTTTATTTTTTACTGGTTAAGTATCCTTCTTAAAAAGTTTGGGGGGAGATTTTGAGACTTCTGAATAGTGTCTCTCAGAAGTCTCTTACTTCACCCTGTATATAACATCTGTGTTATATGTAACTGCTATCGGGGGGAAATGTGACCCCTACATATGAAATCAATATTTATTTAAATTTTCAAATTGCAGCAGTTCCTTGCTGTGATAATATGGTGTTTGCTTTCATAAACTTTATACAATCAATATAAAACCAATTAAAATGATCCGTTTAGAGAAATGCTGAAAAAAAGCAATAGACAACTAAGCCAATATACAGAGTTTATTATCTCTCATCTATATTGCTATTTACAAATCTGGTTTTCAGCATGCATAAAAAAAAGTTAACTTGATAATGCTATCTGACTGGTTCAAGTTAAATAGCTTAACCTATGGCCTCTGAACATGATACTTGCTGTAGATTAAAATCTCTGATATTTGTTCTGTTTAAACCAGAACTTGCAGGACGGTATGAGAAGTTTCTACAGTGGCCCTGTAAAACATTCAACAAGTAAAACATTCAACACAATGCAGTCAGAGGACGGGGGAAACTCAAGTCCGTTCTTATTTTGTGACTTGCTTACCAGGTTGCATGTACTAACTGGAAAATTGATTGTGCATTAACTTCAGATTCTGCTTTTCCTCCTAGAGAGTGAATGTAGACTATGATATGACATAGTGCAATGCTACTCTCTGCTATACAGGTTAAATACAGTGACCACTCCTGATGATGATGTTTCTTGCCTTGCTGTTTGCTTATTACAGATTTGTTTTGTTTTCCTAATGTTGTGTGTTGAAGAAAACACAGACAAAAAAAAAAAAAAAAACTTACAGCAGCAAGCATTCTTCATAAAATTATTTTATCTTTTTTTCTGTGATTACTTTGCAGTTGTAGTATCTTTTCCTCTTGTATTACTTTTTCAGTACAGTTTGTATGCCTGCAGCTGTATAAAGTTCTCCTTTGAATGTGAGAAAAGAAATGACAGAATTAAAACTTTTCAGTTTTAGCTCCCTGTTTTCCCAGCAGAATTCTGTGAGCATTTGCTGTTCATAACCTAGTGTGCCCAAACACAACAGGCTTGTGCGAGCAGCCTCTCTGTGTGGCACTTGGGGCAGTGTCCGCACAGTACGAGTGCACTGGTTCCTACGTGCAGTTTTGATTTCCTTGTTCATGCAAGATATTTGTCCAGGATTCCTGGACATCTGCAGCTTATGCTCAAACCAGACTGTCTGAGTTCCTTGCCAGAAGGTCAAAATCCTCCTTTTGTTCCTAGACATAATTCCCAAGCAAGAAACAGCATACATGTAAGGAAATTCAAAATGTGATAAACATAAATGCACTTTTCTGATGGCTGGGTACTGAAACAAAATTTCAAATAGTAGGATTTTGGTTTTTTGTTTGAAGTATTTTCTCTTTGACCTATAGTCGGTTTACAGGCAACACTGCCTCAAGCAACTCTTTCTGTATATAGAGCCTTTCTCTTGCAAACACAGCACAGCTGTATCTGAACAGTCTGCACTGGAACTGGTTATTTTTAATAGAGTTATGTGAGTAAGTTCTTTGCTGGATTGCAGCCAGGACATTTGGAGCATTGCAGAAATGAGTCCTTCTCTTGGATTTGATATTTCGTGTGATTCAAATCTGCCAGTTGTGTATCAAGTTAATACAATTGAATATGAAGTAACCAGTAATTGTGAGACATATTCAGGGGAGGTTTTCAGAGACTGATTAATAACTTGATATGAAAGCAGGTCTAATTTTCTAATGAGCAAGTAAAGTACTTTAAGCAAGTAAGTGTTATATGCTTTAGACCATTTGTAGACATCTAAAACAGCTTGTGGCCATCTTTTTTTTTTTTCTTTTTTTTTTTTTTTTTTTTCCTGAGGTGGTTAAAAAATATATTTCTTTCGTCCTTGTAGCAAAAATTACTCTCCTATTTTTAGATGAAGTATATGTTCATATAAATATTTGTTATATTTGGCATTTTGAAAACATTATTAACCAGGAAAATCTGAAGCACTGAGGCTTTTGCCTTGTACTTTAGTATTATTTAAATCAGTTTACATGACTCTTTATGTAGGAAAGCCTGAAAACAAATAAAACTTGGAATGAGTCATGCATACCTGCTTTGTAGAACCAAGAGCGCCAGTGGATTTTATACCCCAAAACAAATATTTTTGCAGTCCTCTGCTTTTGTTTTCCTAGCATAACTAAGGGAGGTCTGAAAAACAAAATCCCTCTCTTCTTCATTGCGTCTAAGAAGAATGGCCGTTCCTCAGTCTTGAACTCATGTGAACCTGAAAGCTGACTTACTAGATGTCTGACAATAGCTAAAGTGATATTTACAGCCCTGTTATTCAAAACCTGTGACATTTGTTTAGTTTTCATTTCAGGTTATACTAGTGGGAGCAGGTAGAGTAACTTTCACCATTTGAAGCAGAATTGCAAGTCTGATGAAAAGGTCTGTTTTAAGATGGTCAAATGGCTTAGCATAGCAAACGAAAGAAGACCAAAAACCAAAATCTGATTAGCTAGAATGACTGCAAATGCACTGTCCTCATGATGCAAGAAAAGTGGCTAGTACTTATCTCCAATTTACCAAATGGAAACTTGCAAAGAGATATTGTACTCTTGATGTTGGCAAATGAGATTGGATTTTGGCATCTTTTTATAACATGCTTGCCAAGCTGGACAACTTCCTACATAACTGTTGCCTTTTTGGAACATACTTAAACTATTTCTTGGAAAGTGGTTGAAGGTCAGGCAGAGTTTGTTCTGGGTTTTACAGTATTTGTTATTGCATAAGAAGGTTGTATCCCACTTTTCATAGAGGTCAAAGAATACTGATGTGATCCCACCTCCCAGCCCCAGCTGTGAGCTGGCCGCCAAGCTCTGGGAGAGGCTGGAGGAAGAAGCTTGGAAGACACTGGTGAGCTTGACTTTGCTCTGGTGCTGTAAACAGACATAAGAGGTGTAGGATAAGTTGGACATCCTGCATGCATAGAAGGTGTGCTGCAGCCTGAGCGCAGATGAAATACTGCTGCTTTGATCATTTTTTCACTTGCTGGGTGAGACAAAGGATATGAATTGGGAGATCCTCAAAGGGACCTTGTTTCCAGCATCAAGTGCACAGAGCATCCTGGGTGCAACCTGCTCCTGGGGCAGCATCAGTTGGGGAGATTGAATGGGGAGGTACACCTGTGAAACCATAGTGCAGGTGCCCTAAGATGAATCATGTTTAAGAAGGGACTTTGTTAGGCAAAGACCATCCATGCAAGGCAACTGAAAAAATCTCCACACAGACGACAAGAGCTTGCTCAATCTTCTGTGCTGCCCTGTTTCCCTTTGTTTGTGGTGGATCTTACAGGTGGGATGTGAGATGTGCTCCCAAATGACACATACTCTCTTATGAGGAAAGACTAAGCAAGCTGGGCTTGTTTAGCATGGAGAAGAAAAGATTGAGAGGGTATCTGATCAATATGAATAAATACCTGAAGGAGAAATGTAAAGAATTGGGCCCAACTCTTCTTGATGGTGGCCAGTGACAGAACAAGTGGTAATGGGTGTAAGTTGAAACACAAGAAGTTCCATCTCCATGTGAGGAGGAACTTCTTTCCTGTGAGGGTGACAGAGCCCTGGCACAGGCTGCCCAGGGAGGCTGTGGAGTCTCCTTCTCTGGAGATCTTCCAAACCCACCTGGATGCCGCCCTGTGCCCCGTGCTCTGGGTGTCCCTGCTGGAGCAGCGGGGTTGGACTAGATGATCTCTAGAGGTCCCTTCCAATCTCAACCAGTCTGTGATTCTGCAGTTCCATGATGGATTCAAGCTCCCTGACCCTGTAGACCATGAGTAGCACTACCATGTCCAAGTGACTACACATGTCACATATTCACATATAAATTTGGGAAATATGTACTCTATAATGATTTTTAAAATCTCTTTAATATACCTAGACTGCAGAGAGCAAAGACTCTAACAGAGGCCTTGAGAAGGGACAGGGTGGTAACTGAAGGCTCTAAACACATATCACGAATGATAAGCTTTTGCTTGCTAAAGGAGAACAACCATGGGAGCTGGGTAAAATTGGCTTTAAGGCACTACAAGGACAACAAGAAACATGTATCCTCCATGTAAAAAATCTGTATGTGATCAAAATGCAAGAGTTAGCAAAGGAACATAATAGATGATCACAGCCCTTATAAGAATGGGAACAAAGGAACAACAAAGAGAGAGGAATTGCTCCAGCTTTGTCTTCCTCATAAGGACACTGCTTCTTTACCACTACAGGTTTCCATGAGTTCTGGTAGACAGAGTGCTGCTTTTTAGATTGTTTTTCATCTATTCATGACATTGTGCAATTTGTAAAGTATCTTTTACTATCATTGGCTAAGTGAGTTAGAATTCTATAGAGCATTTTGTGTGTGTGTGTGTGTGGGCATGTATGTGTGCATGCACACACATCTTGTGCTTCAACCTTCCCATGCAAAGAAGTGATTGATATCACAGCACTGAGTCAGAATAAACTCAGAAGCAACAAGTAAATTAAATGAAAACAAGAATTTCAGACCACCTCTACTCTCCTCCTCTAGTTTCTTTGGTCTGCTCTTAGATCTCAGCCCATCAAAACATGAATGCACGTATGCATTTGTGCATGCAGACAGTCCCAGCAAAGATAAAGGAGTTAAAGGAGTGCTTATTCTATCATTGGCATGTTTGATGGAAGGCAGATACCTCCTTCTTTCTGAACTTTTTTTGCCTTCCTTTTGTGCCTTGTGTGCTTTGGATTTGTTTCTTGCTTACTGGTTCCTGCCCTGCACGTTGCACAAAACACTGGAGTTCCAGTTTGAGAAAACTGGCATTAATTGAGCAGCTGGAGAAAAATCTTAGTCAGAGAGGATCAAGTCTGGTATAGAGGAAAAGAAACAGTCAGAATACAGAAAAAAATATTGGACTATGTATAGGATTTTGTACTTTTTTTTTTGGAAGAGGGTGTTAGATTTCATCAAACAATCTTTTTCTGCTTGGTATAGAATTAGAAAATTGATGGGTAGAGTGATGTGTGCAGACTGTGCTATCCTTGTATTTGGGCAAAATTTTTGGAAATTAATGGAAATTTTACCTGAAGAAATACTATGATTAGGATTGAAAACAGAAATATATTTATTAGGAAATTACTGAATTGTCCTTTTCAAAAGGCAAAAAATAACTTTTTGATTCTAAAAGGTAGGACTTGTTTGCATGCTAACTGCTCTTCTTCATCTTTACACTTCAACAGAATTACAAATTAATTGTAATTCAATGCAGACAAACTCTGGGTTTGTCCCAGTGGTTTACATTGCATTAACTCATGTTAGAAGTCCAAAATAGACTCTACCTTTCTTCAGAAATCAGTCTGGATAGGCTGTCAGTAAATTCATAGATAAAAATCTAACTCGTTATATTAATTCAACTTTATATCATTAGCAAAGCACAAATCTCTATCTCCAAACCAGGAGAGAAATATCACGGAATATATATCACCCTGTGGTGTCCTCCTTGCTCTTCAAATTATTATTGCTGGCAGTGAAAAACAGAGACGACATGAATGAACATGAACAGTGTTCATAGTGTGTGGTAAAAGCCACTCAGTTAAACAGCCTTGCTTCACATACTCCCCAGAGGCAAGATTTGAGAAACAGGTCATTGCAGAACTGGACATGCTTCCATCTTTTCCATTACCCCTCCATTCTCAGCAGAACCCAGACGATTCTATGAGTTGCAGAAGAAAATCAAATTTGGCAGTTGTTTTAGATTAAAAAAAAAAATCTTGGGAAACATAACTGTTTTCATTTACATATATCTCAGAATTAATGGCTTCTTTATTAGAAATTTCACTTCATGATTTTAAACAGCATTGAAATTATAGTTAGAAATCATGCTCTTGATTATAAACTAAAAAATACTAAAAGAAAAGGTTATAAAAAAGATGAAATATCTGAAAATGAAGGTGAAAGTTTCAGTGAAATGTGGTTTCCTATGTGAACACAACAGGGAAAAAAAGTCTGCTCAGAGCTAGCCTGAAGATATCATTTTTTAGATTTTTCATTCAAAATGTTCCACTTCTGCTGCCAGTATCTGTATATGCTTACTCAACACCTGAGGGGCTGCTGAGGTAAGGGGATAACACACTGGACTCTGTACATTAGTGTCCTAAGATCCATTCTCTTTTTTTGAGTTTAACTTAACATCCAACCATGCTATTGGGAAACTAAATCTTTCTAAAATCGTGCTTCCTACCAGCTTTCACAATACTAATTCAGTAATGTTCATGTTTACTTTTTACCTTTAGCAGTATTCTATATGAACAGTATCTTTAAGGAATAATTTCATGTTCTGTCATATCCTTGAGTAGGAGTTACTTCTCTTTTACCTTCTGTTTTTATTTATTAGCTGTCACAGATGTGGCCCTGCGATCAATTTAGTTTCATAAGGGATTTCCAGAGAAAAAAAATGGATATGTTCTACTTCCACAAATGTAACTGAGGAGTAAGAAACAGTGTGTCACTCAAAGACTTCAGTTAAAATTGAACTTTTCATGGCTGCTTGACTGCATATTTAGTTGGAAACATCTAGAAACACCAGGCAAATTATATTCATACAAACAGCAGCATGCAAAATCCTGTTAGAAACTTAGGGCAGGTTTACTTCATGATTACCTTGCTCATTTTCTCCCTTAAATGCCTGTGTTGTAGACTTTCTTCATCTATACCTTTCTTCATCTATACCAAGATGCTCCTTGTACCATCTGTAGCATTAAACAAAAAAGAGAAGGTTACAGATGACTGTAAAAATGGAAATGAAACTTGTTTTTGTCCTTTCTTGTAATTTATCAGTAATTGCTGGGAAAAAGCAGAGTTCAGAGCTGTCCTTACAAATTCTTAACAGCCTGTAATGTTTGCTTTTGGCTAAATCATTATATAAAAACACATGCAAAGTAAACCTGTAATACATTTGTTCGGGTCTTTTCAGTTCTGATTTAGCCCAAAGATCTGTGATAAAATACAGTGTTGTGCTTACTGTACTGTTCAACAGAAATACAGGACTGGAAATCTTCTGCTCTAACCCTACCTTATTTTGCAAGTTATTCCGGTGGAATACCTTAAAACTATAGGAACATTCATGAAGAGGACCCTATGAGAATTTGGAAAATTCTCTTCATAATTATGAATTGATTTTTAGCAATTCATCCACATAGTAGTAGTTAGCTTCATGCTATAATGAACCAAGTGTACTGAATTAGAATTGAGGTCTAATTAAGTCAGTACACTGTTAAAGTGTCGAGATTAAAATGGATTTGCTAACTATGCAAAGGCAGGTTAATGTGAGGAAAAAATTATCTCCCATTTATTATCTTCCCTTTTATCACCAATAACAAAAGTTATTGAACTCGTAAAGAGATATTAAAATTTAAAGAGGGATGTTTGATGGTGGTCCTTTTATCTGTATAAAAGTTGGTTCTCTTAGCCTTCCTAAATTCTTGGCTTCACCTCTGAAGCAGAATGTTTACAAAACTTTCTTTAATGAGGTTTAGTAATAACAGAGTTGGGTCTAAAACAAAGAAACCCATGCAGAGGACTCTAAACTCTGTAAAATTCCAAAACCAAGAAACAGTTAATGAACTGATGTAAAATTGGTTTCTTGTAATGTAGAGGATGTAGATAATTCTCCACATAAAAAATTATTTGTGTCAAGTCTGTAAGAATAGAAAAGATTTTTCTCCCTCTTTACTAGAATAAAAAATATTTTTAATTAAGTACATTTCAGGACTGAATGTGAAATTTCACACCCATGGTTTAGTATTGACCCCTTAACCAGGAGCCAAGTATTCAGAGTTCAGAAGGAATTAATTAACACTTCTAAGGAAAAAAAGATTCTGTATGCAATGAAAAGACCCTGTATACAGACACATTGCAAATCTATATGCAGTGAGAACTGTAATAAATTTAATTTACTTAAATGTGAATTAAAAGAATTATCTACATGATAATATAACAATAAGTACTTGACATGCCAATACTAATGGTAGAATGCAAGTTTTATTGCTATATTACTGAAAGAAGTTCTGAATGCTAAAATGAAAGCAAAATTTGCTTTTGGATGCATATCCTACTGGAATGGCCTAGTAAAATGTGTGTTTGAGCAAAGCATTCAGCAGCTTGAACACTATCAGCAAAGCCCAAAGAAATTGTCCTTAGCCTGCACATGCCATTCTCTGATTAGATGCAGGTATAAAGATACAGATATCATCCCACACTCCTTTTTTAAAGATAACACGTTTATAACACACTCTTAAACAGTGTGTATCTATGTAGCAGCCTACCCAGCCTGGGAGCATTTGAAAAGGCTAAGAATTTTTGTGCTAATGAAGTAGGTAGGAACTGCAGCTCCAAACTAACAATAATTTTCTTATATAATGTGCATGCATCTTGCCTGTCAAACTCCCCATGGCTTTTACAAGATTTTGGTAGCTGGTAGGGCCATGAAACTGGACGAGCAAGGACATACTGCCTTTCATAGCTGTAATCCACAACAAGTAGTTCTGCATGGTGGTCCTTCCTTCATAGACCCAAACCAAACCCATGTCTCCATTAGGAGCTCTTGCAGAGTCTCATGAGGTCAATATGCAACTGTAAAAAATTAAATGTTATTCCTGCCAGGCCTGTTTGATATCCCAGGTTTCATCTACCTCTAAGAGAGGGGCAGGGAGCTCCCTGCGGAGGCAGAGGATGCCACGATCTTGGCTGCAGGGTGAGTGAGAGACTGCAGGGAGCTGCTGAACAGCTTGGCAGTGCTTAAGTCAGAGAGTTTGGAGGGGGAAAACTGCCTCTTTATATGAGCTGGTGTTTCCAAAGAAGTCGAGCTCCTTACATTTAAATAATTATTTTCTTAAGGCAATGGGCTAAAGTGAAAAAATAGTAATCACTGACATAACATGAAAGCAGTAGGTTGTGAAAATACTAGAAACTGGATGTAGCAAGCTCAGTCCTGCCAAACTTACTGTTTGTCTTCCTCCTCCTGTTTGTTACAGGTACTGAATCATATTTTGTTAAGCTGTGGGGTATCTAGGCTAGAGATTGCAGACTGTGACTGCTTCTTCTGGTGTCTTTCTGTGAACTTTGATAGGTTAAATGAAGTCACTGAACTAATATTTTTAGCACAGCCCTATCAGTGTGACAAACAAACAGTCATGGTTCAAAGTTTTATATACTTATCTGCTTAAACCCCTGGAAAACACTGAACTTAAAAATACTTAAAAAGCGTTTTAAGGATACAGCAAGAGAAGGAAGGTGCTAAAATATTTGAAGCAGAAAGCATTGAAGCTTTTGATTTGTTAACTGGATATGGAATTCCCATCATCTCTTTTTCCATTTAGGTACAGAGAGACTTATATAAAGAAAAATCTCTCAAAATTTGACCATATAATTACTACAAAAAATATCTTAAATGGCAACTGGACACCACATTTTTAGCTGACTATGAGAAAGAGAGAAGAGAGGGGGTGGCAGAGGGACATGTGCTCTGCAGGACAGACAGCTGCTGTCCTTTGCATAGTCCTTGCTGGGACCTCACTGGTACCCAGTTGACAGTCAAGCAGAGTGACAGCTGGATCCAAATGCCCTGTCTGTTTGAGGGATAGGCTGCCCAGAGAGTGGAAAGTAAGGTATGCAGGCCGTGTTTTATTCTCATTTATGTGTTCCCTTCTACACGTCTCTTCTTTGAGACCAAACAATGCAGTGGTGTCAGGATAGATACGAGGATCCTAGGAGACATCACAGTTGGAAATTATGGTATTAATGTCAGGAGTCTGAGATCCTTAATTCTTCAGCCATTTTATGTTTCCTATCACTTAATCTTTTAGATTACTGCCAAGTGGAATGGAGGACTGAAAACCTTATCCCTCTCTTAATCTATTTATTAGCAGAGTCTAAAATATTCCATCTAGCTTTCATCTATTGCTTTTCTTTTGTTTACTGTTCATGAAATGTATGTATTTCCTGGTAATACTTAGTCTGGAAAAATCTCCTAGAGGTTAACCCTTCTAAAACAGGACAAACTGTCTGCCTATCTGTTATATCTGAGAGAGTGTTTTGCCTATTTTTTCTTAAATCTGAGATTTTTCACTACCTTGTGCAGCACTATTCTGGCTGCTAGAAAATAACCTCCTAAGTTAGAGGACTCTGTTAGGTCCTTTCTTTCCTCTCCTAATCCTGATGGGGCTCGAAAGAAGTTTATTCTCTTCCCCTTTGCAGCTGCCTCCTGTGTACACTTAAATATGTTGTCACCTCAGTGTTCTTTTCTTTAAACTAAACAGTTCCATGTCTTCAGTCTTCTCTCACTGAGAACATTTTCAAGACCTCTGGCTATTCTCACTGCTCTCCTCTGGACCCCGTCCAGTTCCGCCCCATCTTGCAGGAAGTGCCTTGCCCAAAACTGTATGCAGCAATCCAGCTGAGGTTTCACTAATGCTGACTAGAGTGGAATGAGCACTTTGTGAGTCTTGTAGGTTACGATCCTATTTAGATTTTCCAGTGCAGTATTTGCTTTTTTAGTAACAACAGCAAATTAACTCCTATGAGCTTTAGAGACCATCAAGTCCTTTTCTACAGAAGGGCTACCAAAAATGGGTATGTTTAGAGTTGACAGGCTTTGTCTGCATGTATTATTCCTATTCAAAAATATATGTTTAAGAACATACATATATATATAATTTCTCCAATTTTCCAAATAAGCTTAAGTGTTAAATGTTGTTCTGCAGTGCAACTTCCAGTACCACTGACTCAATGACTACCATTTAATAGGGTTACTCTCTATCCCAATAGCCTAGTTGCTGAAAATACTGGTTTGCACAAAGTCCCAGGCAGAAGTCAGTCCATCCTTGTCTCTTTACAGTAAATGGCTGAGCACTCTTCTGGTATGCTTCTTCAGTTTTGTATTTACCTAATCTGTTTCATCTTGACCTGATTTACTTGGTTTGCTTATGGAAAGATCACATCAGCCAATGTCAAAAGCAAAACAAAAGGCAAGATTTATGACTTTTATTGTTTATTCAAAGAACTTTTCTTTTACCTTATTGTAGTGGAAATGCGATTGGTTGGTTATGATTTGTCCTTGAATCATTGTTGGCAGTTTAAGAATAGTTTGTTATAATATCAATAAGTTCTTTTGTTGGAACTAAAATAATCTCTTTTCTTAAAAATTTTTGCTGACATTTATAAAACTATATTTTATTGGTTAAAGCAAACTTGTACTTTGTATGACTTAAAGTATAGAACTCTGCACAATACATTTCAGTATAGATGAGAATTTGGAAATCTAAGGACTATTGCAAGGCATCATTGCACCTAGAGAAAAATCAGATAATCTGAATGATTTTAAGGGATGGTTTAGGAGAAATAAATTGAAATTAAGAGCCAAATCCCAGACTTAAATGCCAAAAATAACAATATATTCTTACTCTGTTAGCAAGCGGGTCTCCTGGTGAAAGTAACAAAGGCATAAAATGACGTGACTGTATTAGTGTAATAGTGTGAGTTTTGAGTACCAATAGTGATTATTCTAACTAAAAGCTGTGATTGGATTTTTAAAAGTATATCTTGGAAATTCATGAGCCTTTTCTTAAACTCCTTAAGTGGTCAAAGAAGAGCGAATTTAGATTAACAGTTAAGCTAGAGGATCTTGACTTACTTAAACTAACAAAATGTATACAATAAGCATATGTTATTCCTGATAAGCATGTCAGGATTGAATATATAGGGAGGAGATGATCATAGAAAATGTTAGCTAGAATAAAAAAATACAAATCAGATAAGCCCTGTGGTCTGTTGCAAGTACTCTTAACTATCGTAGATATTTGGGAATTGCACAGATCTTATAAATTATTGCAATAATAAGGAGAAGAAAGGAATAACAGCAACTGTTATATTGATGTCTCATGCTCACATGAATCAGGTCACTATGGTTTTTGTGTTTCACAGTCACTACAGCACCACTGTGAAGGGTAAAGGTGATATTTTATAGAGAATGTATGACAAAAGTGAGCCTTGAAGCAGGTGATTAAGAAAGTAGAGGAGTCGTATATTTAGAGTACATAAAAGCTGTAGATGCTTAGTTATTTTTTTTTAATAGGACACAGAGTGTCTTAGTTTGCTTAAGAAATTAGTGAACTTGATTGGGCTGGTGCTAATGATGCTTCAGCATAGAGGGTCCTGGGGCTCCCTGCTTCCCAGCGCTGCGGTGACAGCAGGAGCGTGTCCTGTGGGTGCTCCTGGAGCAAGCGGAGCACCATGTCAGCATCGGGGAATGGCTCTCCTGGTGTAGCCACGAGCCTTCTCCTTCGGGGATTTTACCTGCAGCATCGCAGCTGCTTGCTTTGATTACACCCAATAATTTTTGTGGATGCTCAGAGTGCTGTGTGGGTTGCATGTTACCGCAGGACAGGTAACTCATTCACTGCCCGTCTTTCAATCTGCTACTTTTTATGAGGGCCAGAGAATACAGCAATAAATTGAAGAAATAACACAACACTGGACATGCATGACAGTTAAGCTTGGCAATGTGAGGCCCATCCCGTTCCCTGTTGTGATGGAAGACACTGATGTGTAGCTTTGCTTAATGGCAAGCAAAATAGGTGTTTTTAGCATATAGCAGAACATAAGAAATTCAGAATGCATTCGATAAAGTAGTTTTTATGGTCTACTACTTCCTCTTGTTTGCTTTCTTTTCTGTAACTTTTATATCATTCTTTCCATAATTAAACCAGGAAAACAGATTGAGATACAAACTAGAGATGGAACTAGTAGAGCTTTGGGTAGTTGAAAGTCAGCATGCAAACCAAGACCTGTCAGATCAAATATGAATAACATAAACCTTTATGTTTTATAGCAGGGACTCTCTAGGTGTCCCTGCCTGAGCAGGAAGGTTGGTCTAGATGATCTCTAGAGGTCCCTTCCAACCTTAAACATTCTGTAATTCTGTCAACACCCAGTGAACAACAAATACCCACCTTTAAAATAACGTCATTAAAAAGCTAGTTGCTACTCAGAACATTTCGGAAGTCACCACTGTCTCAGGCACAAACGAAAAGCGCCTGTTGCTTTGTCTTGAGTTGCTTTGATCACCTGGCATACGGGAGCAGAGCATGCTAGTGTGCATATTGTAAAATCCCATATTATCAAAACCTACCTATTCTGTAGCACAAGAACTGTTTGCAGTGCATAGGACATTGTGAGGTCTCTAATGACTTTCATATTTTTTTGCTTCAGAGGCTGCCTGAATACTACCAGAAAAACAGCGGCTATTCCCATACTGTTCCTTTGTATTATGTCTGCACTGTAAAAGCAAACTGCTGGCTCAGAAATAGGCGACATGAGGCCCTTAATCCGCTTTACTCTTCCACACTGAACTTGCATAATCCACATGAGAGCCAGGCCAAATCTAGTTATTTATAATCCAGGAAAATTCTGGCATGCTGTTTGCATTGCCCCAGAAACAGTTTCCCAAAGTGCAGGACTGTGCTGCTCGTCATGTCTATTTTGGGTAGTTTTCTTTAAGACTGTTAGTACTAAAGACATAAGATGTAGTGGTGTGTTTTATTTTAAAAATACATGTTTTGTCTCAAATATACCTACCTCTGTATCTATGAGCACAACTAGTTGTGTTTGTTGACATGTCAAAATGATTGAATGCTGTTATTCTATGAATTAATTTAGAATATGGAAATCATATGTTATAAAATGAACATCTCCGCCTATCCACAATCGTTTATTCTTCCTCTGAGGCCTCTGGGGAATTTTATTGTTGTTGCTGGTTTTGCATGATATTTCTAATCTGTTGCATTTCTTACTATTTTCTGGAGTTTAAGGCTTTGGGGCTTTTTTTGTTTTGTTTTGTTTGTTTGTTTATTTGTTTGTTTTTAAGGTTTTAAAGCAAGAGGTGCATTATTTTCTGAAAGAAAATGAAGAGAGAGAGAGAGAGAGAGAGAGAGAAAGACAAATAAGAAGTGACATTTTACCAGTCAAATAATTCCAGTCCCTTAAAAATGCTACATTATCTTGAGGGTGGCTATCTTTATGTCCTAGACATGGACAGTGTGGGATTCAGATCTTTATATATAATAATTTCATAATTTCAGAAGATATAAGGAAGACCAGGCTTTTTGAAATGGGTTTACATGTAGCAATCTGAAGGAAAAATATATGGCATAGTTTTCAAAAGTATGGACAAGTCCTAGCTGCCGCTGGGTGCAATATTACTGTGTCATCCACAAATGAAATAACAACTCTCTTGTGGCACAGAGCTTCAATATTCGTGAGATTTGTATTTATAAGTACAAGAGGAGGAAGGATAGCTTAAAGGGTAGTAATCTTGCCACAGGCCTGGGCAGGATTTAATTGTGGGAGAAGAGAGTTGTTTTCTTCTTGTGCCTTTGCTGTGGACTGGCAGAAGAAAGATCATTTCTTGACCCTGATCCCAGGTCATCTTCATCCCTCAAGTAAATTAAAGCAGTGTAAAGGCCATTTAAGTAACCAGGGAAAAAGTGTGTTCTCAGGAAATGTGTGTTATTGCTCATTTCCATGGACCGTATTTCCTAGGCCAATATCTGACCAACAACTTCCTCATAACTGGGTTGGTTTAGATAGGTTTTGCTGGGGGAGAAAGGTGTCTTCTGAGGGCTGTTGGAAGATGTAGACACTCTAAGATCCACCCCAACCCTAATCATGGCTCTGATAAGAGCAGAAACATATTAAGCATGGGTTAAAGTGGTACTCTTGCAGGGAAAGCAGAGAAAACTTCAGGCTTTCCTTTCAGACACCCATAAAAGGAGAATAGGTAGGAACAACAGGACAGCGTCCAAACAGTGAGAGCTAAATCACTGAATTTCAAGTGAAATGTCTATTTACACATACATTAAAAGATCTGAATCAACCCTGCAAAAGCAGTTTTGACCTGGTTTATTCAGCCTAGTATCTCCATTGGAATAGCTCAAGATTTACAGTTGTGTGAGATCAAAATCATGGCTTACTGTCTCAAGATCTCTGGTGTTTTTGCATGTAATTTAGGCAGACAGTGTTCTTGGATTCTCCTTCCACCTAATTTCCTGGAAATGGGGATAGATAACATTAAATCATAGAAAGAATTTAATTAAGGTCCCTCTTTTAAATACCAGTGGGAGATCATTCCCTGTTTCCCTATTATTTGCCTATCTGGTTTTCAAGGACTGGGGTGACCCCAAGCCTCTCATTTCCTTTAAATTTTTCTCCACAGCCTTAGGACATTGTGGGCTATATTCTCATGTGAACAAATACACCTGGAGTTTTTTAATATATGTTTTTATCAGATACTTGGCTTATGCAGCTTCTGGACATGAAATCCTGCTGCTAGAAGATGCTATGTCGGTCCCTGAGGCGATTTGGAGAGGGAAAGAAGTGTCATGGGGGCTCGGGCATGAAGGGAGCTGCGCACAGCACTGCCAGTGTCCAGCTTCTCCCTGCACCTTGAGATGTTCGGGTTATTTGGGAAAGGGATGGGCAGCAAATGAGACGTGCAGCAAGACTGCTGTGGCTTTTCCTCTGCCGTCTTTTGAATTGGCAATACCAGGAGCATCACCAGGTGAAGCCAGTTGTAGGTCTGCTAACGTGAGGGTCCACACTAAAACAAATGCTGCATTTTGCAGTGAAGACCATGAAATAGATCTCTTCTCACTTTGTTGATCAAAGTGAACTCTTAAATATAAACAATTCTGCATTTTACATAATCATTTCCTGCCATGGCTAGCATTACAGAATCTAGCAGGAACGTTTCCTGCTGCTACAGCTAACTCACTGATAACTTGCTGCTGTTTATTTACAAATGCAATGCTCAGGCATGCTATTTATACCATTCCCTCCTGTTATTCTGGGGGGGTATGGAGGGGTTTTCTTGGGAGTAGTCGTGCCTTGTAGAGCCCTATCCTCTGCAAACCTTCTTGTGATCGGCACTGCCAACTTGCGTATGCTGAGGAAGTCTTGAGAATTTGTTGGACTTGAAAAGAAAGCAAATGGAGCACAAACTGCTGAAAGGATACAGGTGATTTTGAGCAGCTCGCAGAGCCCTGTGGAGACGGGGATACACAGTCGAACTAGTGAGTAATGGGCTGAAACTCACCTTGGAGCAAACCATAGTGAGGGAAAAGTGACCCAACCAGAGTGGCTCAAAGGGAAATAAACCTGCAGGGAAAGATGGCTTTGACAGCCAGCTATCAGACGTGGGGCTGCAGCAGCTGTGCAGCTGTCAGCGCAGCCAGCGATGCGGCGGGTTGCATAACCAGTGGGAACATAAAGCCAGGGAGAGCAAGAAACCTGTGGCAATGTGCTCCTACACTCAGCAAGCTCTGCTGCCTGCTCTGCAGCTGTTCTGCTGCAGGAAGCTGAATGATCAGTGGTGAATTTTGAGTGGCTCCATTTAGAGAGTTTTATTGGGTGCTTAAAACATTCTGAAGTTTCTAGCTGGGAAATGCAACTTCTGGGACAAGGAAGCACTGAAAAAGAGAAATGAGGACACAAAGAGCATTCTAAGTTATTTGGACACAAAGAGCATTCTAAGTTATTTTTATGTGTTTGTTAATATGTCATTTCTAAGTATTTACTAATTGGGTTCTGTTGAGATAAACTGGGGACCTGAGACTACAAAAAAAAACCCCACAAGAATACATGCAAAAAAAAAAAAAAAAAAGTCTGAGAAACCTGCTCAGCACTTTGATCTTGAAGATATGACTTGGAAGAAAGAAGACCTTACTGCTGTGACTTCTTGAGGATTTCAGAATCTGTTTTGAGTTACATAAAGTAAATTTCCCAAGAATACAATTATCTGTCTGGACAGATTCATGGGGTTTAACTTTGAACACGTGCAACACGAATTTGAAACAGTGCTGTGCAAACAGGATACTCTTTCTTTATATAAAACATCAGCTGCTGGGTCACATCTCTTCCTCTGGAATCGGCAGCTGGAAAATATTAGATGAGTCACAAGGAGTGAGAGCTTTGAAAAGCAGCCTGTACCAAGTGACATACAGGATGATGCCTTTAAATCCACAAGGAAACCCCAAATTAGAGTTTGAATTGCAAGAAGAGGGTTAAGCTTCTTTGAAAGTAATTTAAGTTACAAATTGACAAAAGGGATCAAGTGGGTGCCACTAAGGCAGCTCAGAAAGGGCAAAATGGAAACAAATGTGCAGGGCCTGAGCACACTTTTACTTATTTTTTTTTTAAGCAGCCTGATTTTGCACTTACACTACTTCCTGAGATAATTTACACCAGCCTACACAGCTCTTGGAGCTGTGGCCGTACCCTGACAGACAGATGGTAGCTCAAAACGCGGAGCGCGCTCACAAAGCTGTCGAGATGAATCAGCGTAGGCAGCATAGATTGTCAGTATGCTAGTAGGTTACCTGGGGATTTTAGGTTATGTTTACATCCCAGGCGAGATATAAATGCAGGATGTATCTTGTGCAGAAGAGGAGGCAGTATTCGAGTGTCCAAGTGCTGGGCAGCTGAGGCACTGGTGTGCGCCTTTCCTCCTCCCCAGCACCCGGCTAGCAAAGGGGCTTCACGCTGCTTTCCTGCTGCCTGGTACCCAGCCCTGCTCCCCAGCCTAGGCAGGCACAGCCATCACTGCCTGGCTCCCAAGCTCCAGTTTGCTTTTGAGGCATTCCCAGCAGGTTAGTTTGGAGGAAAAAGAAATCCAAAGCAGAAAATACATCTATTGCAAATTGGAGTGTTTGGGTCTGCAAACCCCCAAATGTTTTCTCAGCTATAGCTCAGAAAAGCCTGGCTGCCGCCGAATCCCTCCTGCCTCGTAAGTTTTTGTTACAGTCTTTTCTCTTTTCCTTTTCCTCCTATGCTCACCTTCGTCTCAGCTGGAGTGTAAGTCACATGTTTTCATTCCTGCAACAGCAGAGTCTCTTTAAGTTCCTATGTGCAGAGTTCATTTATATCCCTATATTTCCTCATTTCACTACAATTCAAAGTAATCTTAGGAAACTGAGAAGTGAAGGGACACCTGAAAGGCAGTTGGTGCTTTAGCACGTTGCTCACAGCTCCTGTTAGACTCAGTGTGCAGAGTCAGTAAGAGGTGGGTGGGGAAAGCAACTCTCATGTGGGTGATGAGAGGCACGTATGGGCCCACACTGCATTTGCTAGAAAAGTTTTTAGGAAGCCATTAAAAAATATGGCAGAAATTCCCAATTCTAGTCTATCATTACTTCATGATAGGATCATCTGGCTCTGAATTGCCAGTAATATAAACAGCTATTTGCCAACCTGTTCTTAGACATCTTGGGAAACATACTTTCCACAGTCTTCCTGTAGCCATCCACTTCAGTATGGATTCATCCTTCTTCCCTTAGGAATTGTTTTCTAAACTTCTAAATTTTAGTTAAATCTCTTCCATGATGCTAAAGGCTATTTTGTCTTGTCTGACCCCTTCAATACCTGCACTTCAGCCTAACCAAACCCGATTCTTCCAGCCACGTCCCATCAAAGGCACTTCCTGCCGTCGCTGTCTTGCGTTCGCCTGGCCTCTCGCCGCTGGGAGCACATCCTCTCCGAAGAGGGATGCCCAAATAAGATGTCTCACTGCAGCTGTAGACTTGCCAGCGCTGAGCAGAGCTGAACTATTACTTCGTTTGATTTGCTGGCTTTGCCCCAGGTTACTCCAGTGTCATGTTTGCTTTTTTTTTTCACAAGAACCTGATGGTGTTGAGACAGAACTGGGATCATTTTAATTCTGTTTAAATTTGCTTTGGGGGTTTGAACTTTTTCTCTGGTTTATTGATTTCTTTTATTTATAATGGGGTAATACAACTTTAACCTTGGAAGGTGCTTTTTATCAAGAATAAACCTGCCTACTTGTTTGGGGTTTTATAGCCACACCGCCATGTATTAGCTGACTTCCACTGAATCATCTCCTGTTGACTGATGTCCTTGCTGGTATAACTTCACGCTATAAGGGTTAATGTTTTCTTCATTTGGTAGTTAACCATCCTTTTTTTTTTTTTTTTTTTTTTTTCAGTATTTTAATTTAGCCCACAATACAAGCAGTTCTGAGCTCCTTTTTCTTAGAATTTTTAATGCTGAATGCTGATGCAATAGGCTAAATATGCTCTGCATATTTAGGAATTCTCTTTCAATCAACCTGTGTATAAAACTAGCCTTGACAAATTTCTGTTTCTAGGAAGCTAGTGCATGAAAAGATGTATATAGTGAAGAGTCTCTCACATTTATTATTAACAACAAAAAAAAATATTCTCTGCTGTACTCAAGAGTCATTGCCAGTTTGTACTGTACTTTGATTGACAACCCAAATCCATTGATCCTTATGTCTTTATTAAAACGTGGATTGATGCTGTGAAGATTAAAAAGTTTTGCCCAATGTCAAGCAGTCCTTATTTCAGCAGTTACAGGTTCAAAAGTGACTGTGTGCAATCCTTTTAGATTTTCCCAAAGCTTTAAGAGGATTTTTAGGTTTCTTTTTAATCACTTTTCATAGCTCTTTTGGAAATGATTCACTTATTTCCCAAAGTCAGTGACCCAAAGGTTAAAAAACAAACAAACAAAAAAAAGAATTGATCATTAAAGAGAGCTCTATTAACTGTTTCTTACCATTTAAAGTACATATATACATATCCATATTGTGTTTATATGGTGTGCACACACATGTTATCTATGTGTCCATGTATAAATAAAGTTGCTCCCTGGCCACAGAGCCAGCCCTAGTTCCAGTCCACACCAAGGAGCGTGCTGTCTTTCCTGCAGGTGGGCTGGTTTGGACAGCACGCCGTGGTGCCTCGCATGCGCGTCGCCTGCGCTACAACCCAGCCCAGGTCTACAGGACAAACTCAACCCCTGGGCAAATTCACCTCGTGGGATAAGCAGGCGAGGCCTTCAGAGCTGCACTCCTGGCTTCTTGTGAGTGGAAACCCTCAGGGGCAGACCTGCATATGGTGTTAACTGGTAGATCACTGCCTCTGTTTCAAAAAAGCGATCTTATTTTTTTGTTCTATGCTGAAATCAAACCAATTTACATTATAAGCTCTTACAAATACAGATATTATTTCCTCTGCCCCCTGGACCCGCCCAGTAAAACTACTTTTAAGAGAGTATCTGTTCTACAAAACTAACTTACACAGGCTAGAGAGTTGGTTGCCAAGGATAGTTCCTTTTACCAGAGTCTGCAAATGCAATGTTTTGTATTTAGCATGCATATCTCCTCCTGGCATTTTAATAATGACTGACCTAGGCTCTCAGGATTCTTAAAAGAGAAGTATGTGGTCTCAATTTTTGGTCAGCTGTCACTGCCCAGCTCCAGAGCTGGTACTTAGGTTATCATGGTAGCTATTGTTTAGCAGACAACAATTCCAAAGAAATCACTTTTTACATCACCAAATATTTCTGAGATGAACTCTGAAGTCACATAAAAAACAGGTGAAATGATACAATAGCCCTTCCCTTACAGTAAGGAACAGAGACACATCACGGTTACCCTTAGAGCTTGCATATTTATTGAACAAATCCTACTAAAATAGCTAAAATACATTGGGTACTTGTAGTGCATTATTAAAGATCACATTGTTACAAAAGCTGCATTTTCAGCAGTACACAACTGCAACTATACATAAATGCCACAACTGCTGAATATTATTTCTTGCTCTATGTACAGCACAGTAGACGTATCTAATCTATTGGAAAATAAAATGTACAGGAAAAGGGATACAGAAGGTGGGGAAAGGAAAGAAATCTAGGAAGTGCAGTGCATGCATTGGTATTTAACAGTCAGAAGCGAAAACAGTTCAGAACAAGGCCTGCCCTGTAAAAGGAAGAGCTAAAAGACAGAGTTATATAAAAAATTAAGGTGGGCTTTCAGACTGTGTCTAACACAACAACATTCCATGAGTAGATGATACTGTTTTGTTTTGTGTTTTGTATTGTTTTGTATTGTTAATCCTCTGGGAGCAAAAACAAAAATGTAAAATCCACATGTTGACAGTATTGTGGCAATGTACTCTTTCCCCTTGAGGAGGTCTCCTTCTAGAAATGTAGTTATTGTTCTGAATATATCCCCTATTTATGGATTTGAACAGGACATTAAAACTTGTCCCTTATTTCAAAAAAATCTCAAAAAAAAAAAAAAAGGCAAAATCAAAGGCTCTGAAAGATCGGTGGAAAATTATTGCTCATCTTTCTCCAAGTCAGATGGATAGAAATCAGAAAGGAGATTTTAAGTAAATTACAGTTTTGCGATTGCTCCCACTATAACTGCATGTTTGTAAGTGGACCCTGATAGGGAATCAGTTCCTCACTTTGCACTATAAGTAGTAACTCACCTACGGCACTGAATAAGAAAGCCACACTGAAGACACAAGTAAACAAGTCAGTCCAGTCTAAAGAACAACATTCAGAAAAACAAAGTACCAACACCTTCTCAGAACATGGAAATAAAAAATAACTCCATCAGAGCTACCTTGCCAAGGAGCATATTTAAAGTCCAAAATAGCACCATTCATCAGTGTCTCAAATCCCGTGGCAGCATCACAATCACTTACCACAAGGAAACCATGAGTTTCATACTACTTCTATACATCAAAAGAGTACATGGATAAAATATAGAGATATACAGACAATTGATGAAAATAAACTACTAGGCTTGTTACATCTAAATGAAAAAAAAAGGGGGACTCTCAGCCTCTGCAAGATGCAGTCAGGGATGGTGGAAATGGAGAGAGAGCAGTTAACCAGTTGCATGTGAGCAGTGGAGTTTGAGTAGTGGAAGACATTGCTGTGGTAGAACTAGGCCTGAAGGCCCACCTGTAATGTTTGTAAACATGGATTCACAGTGTGAAATTCTGAGAGCTTTCGCTTGAGTCAGAATGTTAAAAACTATTTTTATGGTACACATTTGTCCACTGTTATTCTCTAAAGCAAGGCTCAGAGTCCCATAGTTTCTTCTTACACTTGATGATATACATAGAAACAATTCCCGATATATGACACCATGACCTCATCGAACCCATACACCATATGTAATACAAATGGAGGAATCATGATTAAAAAGAGTAGAGGTAATCGATTTTGGTGAAATGGTGTCCATAGCCATTTACTGGAATCAGGAGCGCCACTTCGGCCTCACATTTCTTCTTACGATTTACTTCCTTTGAGATGGGAAGATATCCCTGCAGAGATGAAAAACAGCATTAGCTGGGCTTCTACAAAGACTCTTTGAAGGAGTCCACCCTCCCTTTTCATATCCTAAAGCTTTTATAATTCCATAACTGTAGTTTAGAAGTAAACACCTAGTAAACATGGCTCAAACCACTGTAATTGTACTAATGCCACGGAGAGGAAAAGGGTGTTTAAAAACTTAGCAAAAACATCTGAGGGAATGTCTTTTTTGAGTTGAATGTGCTCGCTACAGCCTGTCCTGCACCGATCAGGCATGGTCCTGCAGGCACCAGGGATGCACGGCTTGCCTCGCACGGACCCGGAGGCGGCACTGGGCTCCTCTTAAAAATATAACTCAGTTCTGACAACCAAACCACTAATGGAGTACTTTACCAGTGGATTACTTTGCCTGCTTTTTTAAATTAAAAAAAAAATTTTTTTTTTAAATGGCCTTTACCATGGGAAGGGTCTCTTATATATGAAAGTCCATCTCAGTATTACAGAGGACCTTTCAGAGCTTAGGCCTTCCATCTTTTAAATGCCTTAACCATTAGGAAACTAGCATACACTATAAATGACTTTCCTGTTATACCTCACTGAAAAGAGCATTTATTCTTTTCCTACTGATACTTTAAATGTATTGTATTGTATTATCATGGTCCCTGGACAAGTAAAGAAATAGTGTCATGTTAGCCAGCTATCTCAGATAGACTTGTGTTGATTGTGCCTGCTTAAACACTGTGCCCACTGCCTTAAGTCTAGGCCTATTTAGAAAAACACTTAAATGCACACTGCACTTGAAGAATCAATAGGAAGATTGAAGGTTAGCCATATGTTTAAATGTTTTGATGATTATATGTTACAATGGATCTTAAACAAATTAGTAACATTTAATAATATAATAATACATTTAACTAGCAACAAAAGCAATTTTAAAAGTCTTGGTTTTTTTGTGTTTAAGAGATCAGAATTATAATGGTGATTTCCTGGCTTTGATGCTTAGGAGTTGTTCAACAAAGATTGCTTCTTCCTGAAGTTTAAGAAATTGAAGCTGCCTTTTTTGAGTTCCATTTTTCTGACAGGAAAATTGTTAATTTCTGAATTGCAAAATAAATTCACTGCAGTCTTGCACAACTACCAAGAAAGTGCAGCTTTCAGGGTCTTTCCCTCGCCAGGCTCTTCTGAGGCATAGTTTTTGACTGGAGTGCCCCTATTAACTACATTTACTGATGCTGAGATTACTACCATGCCATGACTTTCCCACTGTCTTTGTCAGAATTTATAGGCAAAATTCTGCCTTCTGGTTCATGAACCACAACTTGTGCCCTGTGCACGGGCAAGAGGGGTTCTTTGGCTGAACACAGACCAAACTCCTTTTCTAGGGGCAAACTGTGCCCTCTCCTTGAGGGGTACCAGAATGGAGAAACCGAGCAGAGATGCCCGCAAGGGCACATGCAGAAGGGCCAAACTGAAGATTTTGCCCAGGACAGAATTTTAGTATGAAGAGATACCCTTTGAATTTCAGACACTGCACAAACATGCTATTTCACAGGTCTCTAGAAAATTCCATCCTTGCAATAATATTTTTGATTTTTTTGTTGATTAAATTTGCTGCTACTTGTGTATGATTACAGGATATGTGGGGAAAATGAGAAACTTGCACATGCAAACAGGCACACCACACAGACCAAAGAGCTGGGCAAGAGTCCAGCAGCATTGTGTTGGGCAGTTCCTTTTCAGCTGTGAAAACAATCTCAGTCCTGAAATTCTGCCATACAATCATAAGATAAAAACTCCCATATGACCCTTCTAGGTCTGGAAATAAGTTGTATTTAATAAATATATCCTTTTATGCTTGTTGGTTGCATGAGAAAGAAAAGGTCTTTTATCTGAAATTAAGAGGTTTTTTTTTTAATCTATTCATTTAATTTTATTCTTTCTTTAGTCCAACCTGTTTAGGATTAGCAGTGAATTCATAAAACAGCTGAACTGAAGGTCTGAGTACTTTCTGAAGTCTTCTTTGCAATTTTGCCTAATTAATTTTATAAGCCTGATGAATATTAGATTCCAAAGACGGCTGCTGTTGAGGCTGATATTCTTCTGGGCTCTGAAACTCATATTCAAGTAGCTTTTGAAACTTGATTATGAAAGAAAATTTGCAGCTAGTTCTAAAAATTGGTCCTCCTATGCATATGCCAAATAGATTTTGAAAAATTACATAAAAGTGAGAACAAATGCACGGAACTTGCAAAGCAGGAATCTAATCTCTGTAAAGAAAAAAAAATAAAATATTTTTCTGACCAGTTCAGAAACCATGATCCCTTTTGATATACTTTTCTCTTTTTAAGCTATGTTTAACACTAAAGCATGGCTATTCATAACTGTAGTATAATGCAGTATTGTTGTTAACTAAGCTGCACATAATTCACAGCTTTATTTCTGTGTTCCATGAGCAACTTTGTATAATGACAAATGGTAACTCAGGAAACACTGCTAACTTAAAAAGTATGAATAAAATTCATCTAGTTAACACACAGCTGATTCATAAAATTAGCAATTTCATTTAATATAAATGTGACCATATATAGCACACTCATCTTAATCCAGCACTGCTATCACCTTATTTAGCTGAACTTTTGAAATATTTTAATGTCAGGAATGGCAGCACTTCCATATACATCAACTTAAAAATAGACACCATCACATATGAGTCTGCAAATCCGATGCACAGAAATGCAGCCCAGCTATGAATTTTAGAATTCTTTATTTAAAAAAAAAAAAAAAAAAAGGAAAATGCAGTACAGAATACCAGAATTTTGTTAGCAGGGATCTGCAACCTAGATAGTATAGAAATTTAATCAAAGCAGTAACAGATTTCCATGTATTCTATCCTTAGCACGTCTGCCTTTTTTTTTTTTTTTTTTGGCCAGAATTTGAGTCATTAATGAAAGAGAATATGAGGCTGAAACACACATTCTCTGTTTCTGAGCAACTGCTTTATTTTCTTGTTCAAATTTCATATCCAATTTGGGGTTTATAGAATCAGTAGAGGTGCTAAAATTTGTCTGAAATGCTACATCTTCTGCATTTATATTAACAGGTTACATATTCCTTGTTAAACTCAAGTGAAGACTTCCATTTTTATATGCTTTAACTCAAGCAAGGTAAAATACAAGAACAAAACTTAAAAGAAAGTGAGGAAAAAAAGAGAGGGGTAGAAGAGGGAAGGCAGGCATGGGAAAGCTCCTTTCCCTCTGCATTATCATTGACTTTTCCCCCCTCCCCCGCCAAGTGAAAAATGCCAAAAATCAAACATTCAAAATTAGATGTCAAGCTTGAAAAGTCATGAGACAGGCTTAAGAAACATGAACTTTTGAAAGTTATTATATTTTCTTTCTGGCTTGTAAGCCAGCAAGAGTCGATGTTTGCTGCAGCACAGAAGGCCAGAAGGCTAAAAAGATGATTTTAAAATGAAGACTGAAATCCTCACTTAACTGTTTGGCTTAAAGAATTGAGTCTTTAAGAAAAACAGAATACCACGAGACTCATGACGAAATCATGAGAGCTGGCTACTTGCAGCAGTCATAAATTCAAATCGTAGGAACTTTCACAGTGCCTTTTAGAGAAAACTTTCATCTTAACAGAACGTAGGTTAGATGAGAGAAATTACGTAAGGGACTTTACCTTTGGAAATCCCCCATCCCCTCGGCTGGTTGGGAAGAGCTCCTGGCTAACCCAAATCGTTAACCTTGGTTGATAAACCTGTAGTGATATAAATATACACAATTTCTTACTAACAAAGAGAGAGATTCATTAAATGCAATCAAATGGTGTTCATATGGTGTTCATGGTAGGTTGACAGCCCACTTTACTAAAACCAGAGTCGGGTGTAAGTCGAGCCTGTCCCACAGACCTACAGCTGCAGTTTATGCTCAGTGCATGTTTTTTTAAGTTCTCTTTTTCAATGAGATCTGTCCCCAGAGCGTTTCAACCACACTGCAGGTGACACCCCGCGTTTCGCAGCCTTTCCTAAAGATGTGTCTTTTCCAAAACGGCTTTCAGGCCCGCCTCAAGAAATTCTGCGATATGGCAGGCCTTAGGCTTGTTAAGCGGGCATCACTTTGGGGATCCCACGCACCAGCCGGCTCGCTTCTGCCTCCGACCCATCGCAGAGCATCCCTGGCAAAGACATTGCATACAACTGAGGAGGAGGAACACCTGCGAGGAGGAGGAGGTCTCACCACGCTATACACCTTGAGCCACAGCTGTGCCCGGCACCACTCGCAGCCACAACTCTGGTCAAAGACTCTTCGATGGAGATTATTACCTTTGCTGGTGCCTGCGCAAGGACATGGGAATGCACTTTTGGGAATGCTTTCACATGGAATTGCAGACAGGAACTGTCTGAGGTCACTGAGAACAGCTATAATCCTGTGTTAGTACCTTATTTGGGGGGTTGATGTTTTTGTTTTTGGACATCAAAGGAATGCCAACACTTTATGTCGTGAACTACACTGAAGGTCTTAACCTTATTTGCCTACTGAATCTTCCTACTGGGCCTTTGGTCAGTAAATTAAACTCTTCCTGCAATAGTTCTAATCTGAATGTTTTAACACACCCTTCAAACTTCTTTGTACCTTGAGGTACAAAGGATACAAAGGTACAAAGAATTGCTCACCTGCTTGCCACTGCCTGCTTCAAAAGCAGAGTCCACTTTTGTGGACTTGCATGTTGGCATTAGTAGTCACTGCTGAACTCAATGCAGCTTGAGGAAATTAGGAGTGAATTATTTAAATCAACTTTCTAAGAAAAAATTCTGAACTCTACAGTAGAAAACATAAGAGATAAATTTGAAATACAGAGTCCAAGGCAACATTGCTATGTACTGACAAAAACAGCTTTTCCAGGTTACTATGGGATTTCAGAAAAGCCAGTTAAGCTCTCTGGTTACACCTGATTTAGGGATATTTAATATACAGCTGGATATTCATCAGTTAATGTTCACATTGACGGACATTAATGAAAGATACCAAGTAACCTCTAAGCTTTCCTGTTATTTTTAAACACTAATTACCTGTCTTGCAACTATGCCTACACTTTGTTATGTAGCCACAGTTTTTGTACGAAAACCCTTGATGTCAACCAGAAATGGGGGTTCAAATCTGTTGCAAAAAACACTCAAATGGCCAGCACACAAAGATGCATAATTTCCCATACAAGCAAGGAATAAGCAACAGCATACAGTACTATTGTCATAGTGTACATCAGTTTTTGTATTTTCCATGCTGTCTGAGACAAGCTAGTCTTCAGGCACTGACATCCTCAAGTGTTCACAATTTAGCGGGAATGCAATAAACACTTGCATTTAGGTGACAAAAAGAAACATTAATTTAAGCTTATATTCGTAACTACTTGGGGAGACGTTTAGATTTGGAGAGAAGGGGTGTAAGCTGTAAAATAAACTAACAGCTATGTTCTGGTGGAGGAGAAAAGGAAAAAGAAAAGAAAGAAAAAGAGATCAGAAACGAGATCGCCAAACTATCTTTCAGGTTAAAATTTCTTCTGCGGACAAAATCCTGCTTTCTTGGTACCTTCTTTGGAGGGGCTTGCCTTGGCCACCAGCGGCAGCAGATGGCAACCGCACAGACCAGCATCAGACGCAGCAATTGTGGTGCCAGGGCTGCCCTGACGTGGTGAACCTGGATGGTCACCACGTGCCTCTCGTGGCTCAAGGATGGTCACCACGTGCCTCTCATGGCTCACGGACCAAGGACGGTCACCACGTGCCTCTCGTGGCTCAAGGATGGTCACCACGTGCCTCTTGCACGAGGCCTAAGGGCCAGGGATCATGGCTCAGCACCTCGCCAAACTGCAGGAGGCTTCGGAGTGGAAAACAAGATCCCGGTATAGAAAAGGCCACATGAGAATTACTATTCTGCATGGAATTATTTAGTTATTATTATTATTTTTTTAAAGGGCATGTCTGGCCTTGCTACCTCCTTTACAAAATGCGACCTAGATGTAAGACCAGCTCTCAGGAGAGCAAAAGTGCAGAGAGCTGCTCCGTTGCAGCAGAAGGTGCAGGGCACGCGGCACCCCAGCTGTTAGCAGCAAGCCAACACTTACGGATAAACGCTGCCATCGATACACACCACGCTCTCATTCCTCAGTAATTCCTACACGATTACTATGGAAGTGCAGGAATGTTTAACAAAAAATATGAGGTTTCACGACAGAATTACAGAGCCGTGGAGTGGACTGAAAACTTGAGCTCCTGCTAGCCCAGATAATGTGTAGAAGCAGTAGGCTGACTCAAACGGAGCGCCTCACGGTTTGATATTCATTAATGAGGAAAACAAGCTAGTAAACTTCAGCCACAGGCTGCCAGGCTGGGTGCCCCCTAAGCCTCTGACTAACAACATTATATGCCTGCTATAAGCGCTGTTTTCTGACACAACACCGTTCACTCCCACACTGCTAAATTGGGGGAAGAGAACCCCATGGATCGGGGAGCGCTGCGTGAGGCCACGTCATGCAACGCCACAGCAATCTTCCCTGCGGCCAGCTCCCCACGGAGAACTACCATCTGCAAAGCAGATATTTTCCAACCTCTTTAGCCTAAACTTTATATAAATCTATAAAATATAAAAATTAAGATTGAAAATGAATAAAATAATGATGGGAAATAAAGACTCGTTCTATTTACCTGATATCGCAGCCCTAGAGCACTAGGACTGCAATGATAGTTAAGGCTTCAGGTTTTTTTTTCTCCAAAACAGAGGTTTTCTGAGGCCAGACTCCTTTCCTTTGCTCAACAGACCTGGAATCATCTTTTTATTCCTGAAATGGCTCCATCTAACCAGCATTTCAAAACAGTAGCACCTACTCTTCAATTTTTAGTTACTGGTTTTCATAAATTTAGCTCCTTAAAAGTAATAGCAAAGGAGCACAATATTTTTTCCACCTTCAGATACACAAAGGAATTTTAAAAGAGTTGGACTAAATCTACAGTACCAGTCACAGCAAGGTGCTAAAATAAGTTTCTTGCTGCCTGGTCCTAATTCCTGCACACAAAGAGCACCTTTCAAAAACTCAGATATATCTACCAGGAGAAAAAGCAGCCTCAAGACATCTCAAAGGCAGAACTGAGCACAATGAGCACATTCCTGAGCCTTCTATATTTGAGAAACAAACACGGAAAGCCTCCAGAGACACTTTTTCTGTCTTTTCCTCTTTCCATGTGGGCGATGGATGCATTCCTACTCCTCACGTCTTGCTCCAGCATGGAGGAGTTCAGCTTCGCTGCAGCCCATATTCCGACCCAAGGATTGATGGATAACACCAGCCACTCCAAGATCAATGAAAACCACTTTCTGACACCTTTCAGAAGACTTTTGTCATGTAAATTAACTCGGGGGGGCAGGGTGGGGAAAGAGACCCTCTGGAAAGAAATTCCTAATTCCCAGGAAAAGCTCACGAGTTCTTCCCTGAAGCACGGAGGAGCATGTGCCCATGCACGCAGGGGTAAGGGGAGATGTGTATCTGTTGAAGGGAAGGGAGGATGGTGGCAACGCTGCTCTCGGGGCACATTTTTCCCATCCACAGCACTCGTAGCTTCCCCAGAGCAGTCCCAAGGACTGAGGGTCCCTGAATCTGCAACAAGCCAGAGAGAGGCTGTCCTTGCACCATGCTGCCATGGAGGTGGAAGGGCTCATACCCTCCCTTCAATTAATTCAGGGATTTTTCAACACCATTCTTTATGTTGCAATGATGTAAACCAATGGTATTAAGGCTACCAAAGGAAAAATTGCAGATTCTTTCCATTCTGCCTGATCCCAGCACCACCGCCTGGCAGGTTTTCTTTTCCAGTTAAGATGTTTCCAGTTGCATTTTCTTTTGCAAAATATATAACATAATTACTGCTAAGTGGAAACAGTTATTCCTGGGCAGTATCTGAAGTTCCTTCGCTACGATCCGGTTTCCCTGCAGAGACCTTTCCCAGCAAAGGCTACTGCAGCGTGGGGATTTCTCAATGCCCACAATGCCTCACACAGCAGTAAGAAGTTCTGCTTAAGAACGAGGGCCCAGTATCACCATTCCAATACATCAAGAATCCTCACTAAGAAATCTTGTTGCACTGCTATCTGAATATCTGATAAATCATTCCATTTAACAATAAATAAATAAATCAGAAGAAAAGCCTGTGCTAGCATCAATGCATGTTTTATCATTAACTTCAGTGGAAGAGGTAAGCTAGTGCTCCCATCTGCAGCAGTTTATTTTTAACAGAGAGGGGAACGTTACGAGAGCATATGATATTAATGTCCACCAGGTTCCAAAGCTAGTGCACAAGATTTAATTCATATAGCAACTGTCAGCTGAATGGTTGCTGCTTGTCAGAGTTTAGTTGGATGGTAGTCTGCCATCAATCAGCTTTGCCTTCTGAGTCTGCAGGAGAGGAAAACATCAAGAGTGCTCCTCATTATTCCTTATTTCAATGACTGAAGCCTTCATGAATCTTTATTATATTTAAGAAGTTGCAGTCACGATTAAATAGGACATTGCTGACTTGATAGGCTGGCTCAGGAACAGGCTTGGTATGACAGTTCTCCATATGAAGCTGTCAGAAACCGCAGTTCTCCCAAGTTAAAATGCAATATTAACTATTTATAAACATTTAACATTTAAAAGCATCATGAAAAACAGCTGTCACAGATGTGAGGTCTCTCAACTTGACGGACTTGACTGCTCATCTTGCGTGGCTCAGCATCTCAGCTTTGAGCCTCTTGCACCTCCGTCTTCACCTTTTCAACACAAAGCAAGGTGGCAGGAATTTCCAGCAACGCCGTTTTCTAGATCAGTGCCATGAACATTCAAGAACCACCAAAAAGAACCACTTTGCATCTGGTGGCCATCATGCAGCAGGCAGATGGAGAAAGACCGTTTGAGAGATGTAAGCAACAACTGTACAGCAGTTCTCCTCCCTGCCGGGACTGCTCCAGCCAGCCTGCCCCTCACCAGCTTCCCCCTGCAGGAGGAAGGCCTGGTCCACGGCAAAGCACGGGCAGGACAAGGCACACCTGAGCTTCACCCTCCTCCCGCGCCTCAGCACCCTTCGCTGGCGCTGCCTTTTCATGGGCAAGATATTATTCCTCCCCGTCTGATGACTCAAGCTCACAACCACGGAGATGAAAAAGTCTAAATGAGACAAGTAAGCTTTTTCTTGCATCCACCTCTCCACGCTCTAGATGAATTAACAAGCTTATTCATTAGGGTGTTGCTTTTTTTTTTCCCCTCCCCCCTTCTTCTGAGTCCTTATTCATCACTTCTTCAGTTTCTGTCACTTTCACAAAATAGGTTGTCATCTGTTCCCTCTTTATACAACATACATAAGTGAACTTGGAAGTAACCTTACTAGGTTTCAAATACAAAACTTCTCATATAAATCCATTCTCTTCCACAATTTCTTCTTCAAGCTTGTGTTTTCCAGGTGACACTGAAGTATCTGCTACTATATAGTCTTCTGCATTGGCTTATATACTTCAGCTTCCTCAAAGAACTCACCCTTATTTTCATCTTTTATGTATGTACTTACACCTCTCTACAACATGTATAAGCAACATCTGAGTGACTGTACAAAATTTACTAAAAACATGTTTTTGAGGCTGATATCCTTCAAGGCTGCAGAGCCTCTTGCTGCCAGAAAAGATCCTGGTGAAGACTGAGTTCCCAGAGGAGCCACGTTTTTTCATCAAGGGGTCTCTTAAGTGACTACTGGCCTCTGAGATTGGGCAGTCATGGTCCCAAGCAGACCAAAACACAACCTAAACTAGTTTGACCATAGTCAGCACATTCCTACCAAATTCTTCATCTGGTAAGATCCCTTCGACGTAAACTTCAGTTGTTTCTGGCATCCATGACTGAATGGATTAGTTATAGAAAACATCTCTATAGCACAGAGTGCAATGCAATTTTCTGGCACAAAATTCTCTTTACTCTGTTCCTTACTACTCTGGATGAATCTAGATTGTGTGCTACAAGTGCTGTCAGACTGGCCTTTTTCACCATTAAGCATGCAAAAGCATTTGCAAAGCAATATTAATATTTACTGCACATATGAAGAATAAGAGAAGATATAAACAAACACTGTGCTCTGAACACTGTCATAAATGCTCATCCAGCTTCTGACTGAACTCATGAATTTAACGAAGTTTCCAGCCACTACAGCAGCACACCCCCTGAAAGGAAAAGAGGCACAAATATCTTTTTTTTTCTGGAGTAATAAGAGGAAATAAAGATATTCTACATGGAAACTTCAATTAACCAATATTATAACTTTTTTTTTTTTTTTTTTTTTTTTTTTTGGGCAAGGGGAGGGCAGGGAAGGTGGGGCTGGGCTGTTGATGGTGAAATTATCAGTGCACAGGCCCTGAAGGTGTAAAATCTTGCAGAAATTGAAATAAGTAAACAAGCTCTCTAGAAAAACAAACTCAAAAACATTTGCAATCCATCAAGTCGCTGTCTTAACTTTGCTGGCCTGTGCATTAACATGCACATACAGAAAATCAGCTATAACAGGGATGAAAATTAGAACAGGATTTGAGTTTTCAGGCACACACACATGAGTTTATCATGGACTCTTCAAGCACAAGCAGGTAGTGACATGTTTAATTAGCAGCTACCCTTGACAGAAGCTGCAGAAACAAGTGCAAGTCTCTGTTAGGTGAATACACAATGTGGCAAAAGAAAATTAAGACCAAAGGCTGGATGCTCAGCAGCCCAGACAGCTTCATACCCAGCACTGACCAAGTACTGCAAAGAAAGGAGCAGCAAGAACAGGGGCCACTATGGGAATCTTGAAGGAAGAATAAGAAAGCAAATGCGTGATGATGCTTCTCCTGCACACTCTCCCAGGTCCCTACTTCCAATAGTGAGAAACGTAAGTTATATACCAAGTTGAATCCAAAAGTTTCCCCTCCCCCATAAAATTTGCTAAATGGGTGGCCTACATTCTGCAACTTAGAAGAATCTGTACAACAGATTGAATTTTTTTTCTTTGTTTGAGTCTCTTGCACACATCAGAGAGATGACTGGAAATCCACACTGCTGGTCTCCAAGTGCATTGCCTCTGCTGACTACTTTTCCACAATGAAAATCTTACCCCTCACAAGACATCAACCTCTCGACCAACCATCACATTTTAGGCAAACGCTGAAGGCGCCGCTGGTGCTCTGAGAAATGAGCCAGAGAAAGGCACGTTGCACAAGCAGCACTTACCTCATTAAAGGAGATGCAACGGCCACAGCTGATGAAATGTGGCAGGTGCTTCAAGGAATTATGGTACCTCTACCTGCACAGTCACCTGCATCTACCATCATTTAGCGTTCACTGTTCTTCTGTTACTCCAAATATGAAAGCATAACTTCAACTTTATCATGTATGTTGTGCATGTTGTGAGTAAACAAGTACATATTATGACTTTGGGGATTTATCTAATCAGCAGACATGTGGTAAAACAACTTAGCTTGACAAGTGTTTTTTTTTTCTTCTTTATTAAATTAGTTAGCTGAGAAATTAATGGTAAGAAAATTTACCCATTTCCACAGGTTTTTCTTTTGCTAGCAGCAACACTGTTATTTAAGCTGAAGTCCTTTCATGATGGAAAACTCATCACTACTATATTCACGTCAAAATAAAAAAGGAAAATTTGTTCCTCCCTAACTCAGTCTTTTCGAGTAGCTATAAAATGGCAATGTGTGCTTTCTGAACATCAATACTTTAAGAATTCAAGAGTTCTTTCTGGTAATGTGCATATTAAACCAAGGCTTACATTACCTTCAGGGAGAACATACACAACTTCTTTGATTTTTTTTTGAACATATCCCCACAAAACTATGCTAGGGAAGTATATAGACACAAGGTTAGTGTTTAAAAAAAAAAAATCCAGAAACAATATTTCTTCTTGCAGGATTTAAAAAAAAAAAAAAGTAACATATTTTGAGGGTTGGTGCTTTTTTAAAATTCATTATTTACAGAAGGAAACATCAGTAACCCTCACAGGAACATCTACATAGGGACTCATTCAGTAGTGCTACAGTAAATTTGCCAAACCGGCAGCCTAAATTGAATTTCATGCAACGCTCAAACAATGAATCATAGTATCATTCCACATTAAACATTTGAAAAGAACATTTTTGCACCTTTCCAGATTTCACCCTCAGCCAATATGGTTTAATGAGGTATCAGAGTGAATAAGTCTTAGAAATAAAAACAAAATAAAAATATTTTAAAATATTTTTATTAGGATATTCTGTCCCAGGCAATGATGTGGTCTAACTAAACCATTCTATTAAGTTGTTGTGGGGCTTCTAGGGGTAGCTTCTCTCCCCTGTTTAATCATAGAAACTGATCAGAGCTCAGGTGTGAGGCTACAGCAATATGATGAAAAGGAATTTTTGTTAATTGGTGAGGGCTCCAAGTGTCAAAAGTGTGTAATATTACATGTGGTATGTGTTTTCAGTTTTTCAAAGTTTTTAGCCTTTGAAAAAGGCTTTGTAAAGACAAAGTATTGAACTCTGAATGCTCCTGTCTACAGAGCCCTGTTCAGATGCAGTGTGCTGGTGCCTAGCTCCAAAATTTTAGTAGCCTGACTCTAGATGACCGTGACTATGTAGACACACACATACAAACACACACACAGACACACACACTTCTTTTGTTTTTAAATGCACATATCAATTTGTATGTATGAAACAACCACAATCTCTGCTTTGCACAAAAATTATTTACCTCCACTTCAAATATTCCAGCCCTAATCGAGTAGCAGTGCTTGGTCTGCACAATTGAACAGCTGAACTGAACTTTTTTTTTTACTTATTTATTTTATGAGATGGAAAGGCCTTAACTCTTCCTAATTTTTTAGCAATCAAGCGTGGTACTATCAACATATCTTTCAAACACAACACACAAGCATATTAAAAAAGCACAATACCCATTCAGACAGCCAAAACTATTTGACTCCCATCCCTCTCAGTAACTCTCCTTGACTAAATTCTGCCCCTGCTACAAACAGAACCAGATCCAATTTATTCCTGCAGCTTTACACTATCCTGATCTACCATAAAGGGGAGCAGAGAAGAACTCAACCCCATCTCCAAGAACAGGAAACAAGGAAAATTGTCTCATGCCAGAACCAGGAGCTCATCCCTCATCCCAAGTGCATTAGTGCTAGGCTGGACTTGGGCCTCATCCTTGCATCTCGTTCCTCGTATTCCTTGGAGCGCACAAAAAGCACAATGTAATGTCTGTTTATGTCACAGAAATCCCAGTCTCCAGTTTCCATATATTATCCTAAAGCAATCAACAGTTGTTCCAACAAAAATAAACTCATTTTATGAAAACAGAAAGTTACAGAACGTGTAAACAAATCTGCAGATCACTCCCGTCACAAACATTCTTAACGGGCAAGTTGAGCTGAAATCCTAACGGGATTAACCTAAATTAGGTTATACATAGCTACTTTTTTCTCTTCATCAAATGCAACCGATCATTTCTTTCTCCCTGACTTAATGAGAAAACCTCTCCCCCACTTATTTTTCCTCTCCAAGATTCCATTTTTCCTTTTTCTTTTCCCTCCACCCTCCCCATCCCCCCAAGCAAGACTGTAAAATGCACCTGACACAAACTGCAAAGCCACCTCAAACAGGTGCAGTTGGGACAAGGATGTATTTCAGGCAGTGTTCAGGACACCGACCCCTCCTTTGGGGGTCAGTGCTCTGGACGGAGCAATATGGCACAAGCCCCTGCAGTTTCACAGTGATGGAGTTTTAGAAGAAAGCCACCAAATTAGAAGAAAAAGAAGGTGCTGCACTAGACTATTTTTGTTCCCCCCCCCCCTTTTTTTCACATTTCAGGTAGAAAAAAATAAATTATGAAAGATGTATACATTTACTTAGATATACACACTTATATTTGTTAAACCTGCCATTTAAATTCCTTAGCACTAGCACTGCGCTTGGTACTGGATTTGTAGTCCAGAAATGAACTGCAGAGTGAATAACAGGGGTAAAAGGTCACATCTAAATGTTTTTAAAAGCAAACAGAAAACTTATGGAAGTCGAGGGTAAGTGAGGGGGTATGTCTTTTTTCTTTTTTTTTTTTAACTAAATGAATAAATAAAGGGTTACCTTAAAAATGCATTTTCTGGTTTTGCTAGAAGTCTTCTTTGTAGGTCTTTGAAAACTGGACTTATGAGATATCCTTGCTCTATTTCTCCCCACAAACACTTTTATTTCAATATCTGTATTACATAGGCTAGCTACATTTTTAAAAAGCTGCAGGATATCTTTTAAATTCGAATTTATATCTTTTCTCAATTAGTAGAGAAATCTCACTTCATATGCTATGACACAAGGCATTTTCCAGGAAAGTGGTGCACTGAATTTCTAACACGTCATATAATTTCACCTAAAAAAAAATATCTAAGGCCTTTTTACACTACAAAGAAATAGAAAAGGTTCTTTCTTCCTTCAGGTCACTTTGTAAGGGAATATATTTTATACAAGGACACATCCTTAAATGTCAGGTGTTATTGTGTAAGATGGCTCAAAATATCCACCAGCTAAAACTTTCATAAGAAAACCATGTAGAGTCTTTTCTCTTTCTTTACATAACTGTGATTTAAATATTATACAGCTCCAAAAGAGATTCGTTAACCAGGTGTGAGCAAACTGTAATTCCAAGTCTAGAGAAAGGAGAAGCAGCAGTAAAAACTAACCTTAAGGGGATAGTTTTTACTGGTAAAAGTTTAATTGACACTTTATGGATAAGAAAAATTAAGAAACAGAAAAGTTGAAATAGTGGGATTAAACCAAGAATTAATTTGTTCACTAAAGAAGTTTATTCTAGCCATTCTTTAAATTTTACTGTAACCTTACCTAAATCATAAACAGAACTTCAGTTTAGCAAAACAATAAACATTACACTTTCCCCCCTTTTTTAAAGTTTAGCTCAGCCTGGTAAACTGTAACTGCAAAATCCTCCCTGACTCCAGGGAAAGTGAAATAGAGCCCCGTGCACATGCTGATACATTAAAAACCAAGTAAACACTTTGACACTCACAGTTTTTAGTGGAGGGTGCTGATTATGTAAATATGTAAAGAAGAATTTTTCCTGCCAGTAAGAATGGCCAAGGAGAGACTTAAAATAAACACAAGAACTATGCCAAAGCCAAGTGTGTCCAGTCCTGCAAAGAAAGTATGTCAGTGGTCTGACTTCATTGCATTCAGTGTTACTATGCCAAAAGTTTTGAGGGAAGGAGGGAAGGGTAGGAGAAGCATCTCTGCCAAGTCCCTCTTCTTAAGTGACTCTGTAAGCTAGGGAAAAAAATAGTCTTTCTTAGATTGAAATTCTGATCAATCCCCCCCCCCAAAAAAAATAAAAGACATGGAATTAAGGGTTTTTAGAATAAAAATGCAAAACTTTTCAAGAACAGCCAAATTAAACTGTAATTTATCTTACACTGCAAAACTAACAATAGAAAAAGTAAACAGATGGGTAATTACACTTGATTTTCTGCATTTGGATAGTTTCAAATTATATTTTATGATCTGTCCTACAAGCTGGCTTTACAAAAACTGATTTCACTGACTACTACAGGCACTTTGCTGGATTTATAGAACCATCTGCTGGTTTAAAAAAAAAAAAAAAAANTGCATACTATCTCAAAATGTGGGTTGATTGTCACCTTGGTGTTGGTAGGAAAACAGTTGCCTTCTTTTCCAATATTCCACCATTGTGTGAACAGATCTGTCCTACAAGCTGGCTTTACAAAAACTGATTTCACTGACTACTACAGGCACTTTGCTGGATTTATAGAACATCTGCTGGTTTTAAAAAAAAAAAAAAAAAAAGGTTATTTTATGCCTAACAAAACTTAAAATAATCTTTTGTTCCATATATAGTCATATATTGCACAGAACAGCCTGCATACTATCTCAAAATGTGGGTTGATTGTCACCTTGGTGTTGGTAGGAAAACAGTTGCCTTCTTTTCCAATATTCCACCATTGTGTGAACAGAATGTATTTTAACTTGATTTCTATTCACAGCTTAAATGAATCATTTCCCTTTTAATTCCCCACCCCCAGCTACTCATTTATATACAGATGAGCAAAGCATTTTGATAAAAGTAGGTTCCAGAATAGACAAAAACTCCAGAATTTGCAGAATTATTTCTGTAGAGATGAATGATATTAGACAATGAGCCAAACAGGAAAAAAAAAAAAAAAGTTTTATGAGAGATTACATATTCTCTTAAACGTCTTTGTTTCACTCCTTGCCCTTCCCCCACTTAAAAAACAAACAAACAAGCATACAAAATAAAAAACCACTCAGACAAGTATACAACACAGGCCAGTATAAAATAATTTATGGAATTACATCAACCCCACCATTATGACAATATGTCCTTGAGAGCCTCAAACCCTGGAAAATATTTTGTGCCAATGTATTCACTATGCAGAGCTAGCTCAGAAGAGACAAACTGCTAGAACAAACTAGCAGATTTTTGTCTATGAAAGTGGTATGATGTAGCACCCAATGTATATCACATTTATGTGAGCTTGTATTGAGACTTAGTTCAGCAATAGCTACATCTTCAATCAAAAATGCTAAATATCTACATACATAATCAATTCTAGTTCTGCCTGCCTTTAAGAAATGATTTTCTTTGTCCTGCTGACTGAAACACATACCCTTTCTCAGAGAATACCATATATAGAGACTGTTCAGTATATTATGCTTCATCCTTAAAATGATATATATATATATATTAAGAGTAGTATTTTGTATTATAACAAGTGAGCTATAAATCAACGAAAATATAAACACAGTTCATAGTGAAGGAAATGGATAATGGCAATACTGTTCAAAAAATATATATATTCTAAGTACTGACAAGTTCAGTTTGACTCTGGCCTAGTCTTTTTTTTTCGCCCCCCACCCTGCTCTCTGAAACAGATTCCTAGCAAAAAGAATAGAGTATCCTGAAAAATTTACTGATATTTTTAAAAAAAACACCCTTTATGTACTTCCCTCACAGTACAATATTAAACCTGTTTCATACACTATGTGCAATGACCCATTTCTTCATTTCTGGGGGAGGGAGGGAAGAGGAATTGCTGGACATTGCTTTGTCTATATGTACTCCTATGTGTGTTATGATGTGTATTTGCCGTAATAGTCTACACACTTCTTGCTCCCATTAAATAAGCCTTACTGCACAATGAGGAATTTCAGCTTTTTATTCAAATAAATGCATGAAAAACAAAGATCCAACATATGGAGGTTTTCAGAGTACAGTCAGTCATTGTATGGCAAATCCCCATAATCCCAAAAAGTACATGTAGTATAGATCACATTTATAAATGGGCATTGGGGACAGGGAAAGAAGGTTTGTATTTATATTTTAAAAATTACTGATACTTTGCTAAAGCAACTAATTCTTACCATTTTTAGATTCTGTTAAGTCTTGGGATTGCAGTTTCTTTCAAGTAGCACAAGGAGAACAATCTGAAAATAATTTTTAAAAAATTAAAAAAAAATACCTGTAAGTCCGACCGTCACAACATTCGAAAGGCTTTCTGACAGCATAATAGTGAGTCAGTCAAGCACAAGCTTCAGTAGTTAAGATTAAAGTCATGCAAATTATTCTAACCACATGTATGCTTGTATATCATGCTTCCCTGCACTTCAGTGGTCTGTAGGATTAAATATAGGACAAAGGAATCCCTGGTACCTAGACTTGCAAAGCTCTAAGCTATTCTTAGCAGTTGGTACATCTCTGAAGAGCACTACACCTAATGGTTAACACACTTAAAAAAAAAAAAAGAAATCAGCCTAAAGGACAAATATCCATCATTCCGTGCTTACTGTAAAGGTGGTCCATTGTTCCTAGGCATACTACAGTGTGTATTTTTTTGTAATCAAGAAACAGTGTCAGTTTTTTATAAGGCAATGGCCCAGAGAATAGGTATTTTTGGAAATAGTCCTGCATTACATAACCTCCAGTTTTCTCTCTCCCTCTAATCCACATATGCACACCTATTTTAAATAGGGAGAAGAAAAAAAAAGTAGGTTCCATCTCATTTAAATGGTGCCTTAGATTACTACTCTTTCAACTTACTGTATTTGTTAGCAAGTCTCCTTTATCAATTTTCATCTGGTGACAAAAAATTAAAGTCTTTTTCCTCAGATTACATATTTCTTGTCTAAAGGGTGTACGTATGAAATGTAATTAGGTATGAGTCATATGTTTACACAAAAACATATATATACGTATTGGATATAAAACTGCAAACTCATATACCTATAGATGTACACAGAGACATTTGGAAGAAAGCACACTGCCAAATGTACACCAAAATACATTTGTTTTGCTTTTTTCTTTTTTTTTCCTTTTTTCTTCCCCAAAAGAACCACCCAAAATTTAACTGCTGCACATGCAAAAATGCAGAAGGCTTTTGCAAGAATGACTGCTTTCTAAAAATAAACCCCAGCAGCCTGAGAGGAATCCAGTGTCAGGGCAGAGAAGAGGGAGATTCGTTTTACAAGGCAGAAGAAAAGGGATGAAAAGCCAATCTGAGAGCCTCACATGCATGCTAAAAAAGCAAAGTGCATTAAGTTCAAAAAATGCATTTTGCTATGTTTGGAGTGCAAAAGCAGAAAAAAAAAGAAAAACACAAACAAAAAATTGCTAGTTTTAGAAAACCACATCTCCCCTTGAATGTGTGCAAAAGAAAAAAAATCCCCAGTTCAGAAATCCTTCCTTAAAGCATAAAGACAAAGAGCTGAATCTAAATATTGCACACTTCTCATCTTCCTCAAGAAATCCTGCTTGGAAACGTGTGCAGCGAGAGGGGGGAAGGCAAGCTGCAGCAAAGTCCAGCTAAGGGCAAAAGGAAGCAAAAAGAAACAAAGGAAAAGAGAGAGAGAAAGAGAGAGAGTTAATTAAAAAAAAAAATGTGGATTGGAATTGCATATACTTACAGACAAAAGCCCCCGCTGCCCTGCTCACTTTCTGTCCTTTCTACATGATCTGAAACACAAATGTGGATTAAAAAAGGGCAGCATGCTACGGAGGGGAATTTATAGTCGGGGGAGTGGAGACAGGGTAGGGGGTGTGGGGAGGAATGACTGCACCTCTTCCAAAGTGCAGCCTTGGAAGGGGAGAGAAAGAGGAAAAAAAAAAA